>NC_085987.1:27878064-28187569 GCF_910591565.1 Cydia splendana
GGACGGCGTTCTGCTCTATCAGAGGGAGACCAATGCCGGCGAAAGAGGAGACTATGTTCTTTTGCGATGTAAGATCCATTATTAAATATATACCTATGTACTTTCAATTATCTTATTAACATAGTCATATAGTTCTTTTATATGTATGCTGCTGCTGCGTGCACTTTAGATGACGAATAGTACCTACCTATAATCATTTATTTCATTTAAAAGTTGTTTAATTGGTGTACAAAAGTCAATGTATATCCTTGCAGTGGAGAACGCGCGTGCGGTATTGGAATTGGACCTTGGGGATGGACCCATCACTATGAGAGAAGACTTGGTGGATGTGAGCGATGGCGAACGCCATGTGGTACGTACCCGAAATATTATATCATGACGTTCATTATATAAAAAATATTAGATAATATACCTAAGTAATATGTTAAACATTAATTTCGAGACGCATAAGTATTACATAAATCTATTTTCCTCCATAGATCGCAGTTAGAATATATCAAAATAAACAAATAGAACTGAACGTCGAAGAAAGAAAACAAAGCCAAATATATCCGGGATTGACGGGCGTCATGAGTGCCGACTCCAACATATACATTGGTGAGTTGAACACTATTCATAAAATTAAGTCTCTATCTAACAAAAATTAATGGTAAATAGACTTGTAACAAAACGATAATCGATATATTTAGACGTTTACGAATAATTTTTTTGGTATTCAAGCACTCGTGTGATCTTATTATTAAACGTGCTTCACTCGTCATAAACCAACACTCATTATTTAATTGCTTTCATAATACAGTAGCCACTTAAACTATTATTATGATATTTGTTGCATTCGCCTAGTTTTTAAATCTGACGTATATTATAGGCGGTATACCCGACTCGCTGAACAAGTGGCATTACCCCGGTATGACGGGCTGCTTCGAGTCGATTGAGCTCACCAAGAACTACCAGCAAAGATACACCGTCAACCTCGATACAGCCGCCGTTGCCGGCCGGAACACCCAACGATGCAAGGAGTAAGTACATCAGTTTTATAACTATATTTATATATACTAATTTTTGATTGAGAATGAAGCGTGTCGTTAAAATACCAGGCATAATGCATAAAAATACTTCATTATACTTATCTCGTAAATAAATACTATAAAATAGTCGGTTTATGAACGAGTCACTTGTATTTAATTTATTCGGATGTATTGAAACAAATTATGCATGTTTCTTATTCATAACGAGCAATACCAACGAATTTTCCTAAATCGATTAGGGTATTCCGCATTGACTCTTCATATTTCGGCTCTTTCATACCATTTCTCTACTACAAGTATTTGATGTATTAAAACTTTTTATTCAAAAAGAAGGTGCTACTTATATTTACTAATGTGTACTTAAAAAAATCCTCTTGGTTCTAATACATTTTTTTCATTCTAATATTTTTCACGCGGCTTGGATAAACAGCTCCATCTTCCCCGATGTGTATCCTTACTTCGAAGAGATTGATGTATTCGAATCTCCTCCACCTCGATTCTATTTTAATGCGAAATTAGCACTTAGTCCGAACCTTTTCCTTCAATTGATCACCATCCCATCCTTCCTGTACCACTTATAAGCTGAGCTCTAGGTACTCATGCTACGACTGAAGCAGGTGGGTTTATCCATTGTTGTTAACAAAGAGTTATTTACAGTATCAGCGTTGTAAAGTCTTGCAGTATAATAATCCGTGGCACATACGCACGTCACGTGCGTCGTGCGTCGTGGGGGCCGATTTTTGAATTTCGACCGCTCAATTTCGTGTATTTCGTTCAACAATATCTCCACTACTAGGCATTTAAATTCTACTAATAGAATTGAAAACGAGTGGTCAATACCACTCGATTCCAAATTTCTATCGCTCGTATTTCAAAAATTAGCATTTCGCCGTTTTCCGCCGATATTCGAGTGACGAAATCGAGTGATCGAAAGACAATTCGCCCCCATGGAGGGCTGAAGTAGATGCTGCAAGTAGGTTGCCAAGCGCTAATGTGTGACGATCACCATTCATTACTATAGGCTGCTATAGGTACAAAATCGAAAACTTAAGGTTGACATTGACAGTTCACTACCACAATGTGCCGTCTTGTTGTCAACTGGTTGATTTGGAAAATGTTATCCTGGGGCTGGTCAACAAGGGGATCAGTTAGCGCACTTTCACTGTCACTTACTCTTTTGAGTCTTTTGTTATACTTTTTAATAATAAAGTAGTGTATATCATAATGGGCAGTAAAAGCTGCTAATCTAGCAATTCATATATTATTTTTTACACGTTTCCTGCTTACTACTCCTCCTAGTTATTGTAAGTAAGTTTAATTTAACGTTTTTTATAACCCCCCCCCCCCCCCCCCCCCCCCCCGCGTACGTAACCGGAGTTTTCGTAACCAGAATTCGATCGAAAACCTTTTCGGTCTTGTACGAAACTTGTAAAATATATTTTGTTTTTGTACGAAACTAGGGTCAGTGATACTTAAATACCTACAGTACTAAATTTGAAATGGTTTATCAAGTAGTTGAACGATGTTTGCTTACTATATTCTTTGTAATTATGACCTACATTGATGGATTAATAACCAAAGATTTGTTATTTACAGCAGGCGCAATTAGGAGACATGAGTGAGCGGCGTTGACAGATTCGCCACGAAATTTCACGAATTTTACGGATACTGATAGATATAATGATATAGACTTATTTTTTAATTGTTACATGTAACTAACAAGAACTATGCCGTATCTTTCGTATTTTCGTTAGCAAAGGAGGATAATGATTAGTTTTAGAACTTAGTTTTGGATTTTACCGCTGATTATATTGTATTCATAATTGTACATCTCCCTTTTCATTCAGATATATTGCCTACGAGGTATTGAAATTAGCTATACATATTTGTAAAATTAAAGGCTCCTTTACAATATATAACCTAACCTAACTGAAGTTAGTTAAAATACAAAGAAAAAAAATGTGTAAACCCTGGCGTAATTTCTATTACACATCTAACTTAAGTAGCAAATGTCAGTAATGTATGTTAACGTAAATAAGAAAATACGGCATCAAAACTAGGTACTTAGTATATGTTATATACTCGTACACGCAAACAATTGTCAATTGAACAACATTTTAATGTTAATCCTTTTATTCGTGAAATAAGCTAGCCCTGCTAGACACAATGCATTATAAGCTATGCAAAGATTGTAAAAATGATAAACGATGCTTCTCCTAAGTAATTTTGTAATATTTTTAAGTCAATGTCAACGGAAATTCTGAACAGAAATACAGTACTACGAGAGGCTATCGGTATTCTTAGTTTTTGTAGGGAACACGAACGAAGAAAATAATCGACCGAATTGAGATGAGTATGTGAGTGTGATTGGTACCTATAGACAACCGATAGCTGTTAAAACAGGTAGTATTGTAAATAGTTAAACTTGTATAGTAAGTAATTATATTGAACTATTCAGGACAATACTGCTAGCTTAGTTATCTAGTTAAACAAAATGTTAATGGTTATTGAAAATGTATGTGAACTATTAATTAAATACTTATTGCTTAATGTTTATGATGGTCGATCCTGTCATCATGTTATGGGTGCTTGTAGAAGCACGACGATTTTGGTGCCATAAGATTTTAATAAATCATTATATATTGATATGTAGATAGGAAAATTATTCAATATTCTCAAATTGTATGTGTTAGTTTAGCTGTCTAATCTAACTATTACTGATAGAAGTATAATTATCAAAAGTGAATCCAGTCATCAGTTGGCCTTGGACGTTCGCATCTCGGTGCCCAATTCCGCTGTTTCTAATTTACTATTAACTATCACACTTAATATCTTTTTGTAGTACAACTAAATCATTTTTTTTAATAATTATATTATTTTAGCAGCAACTTACGATGTAAAGAAAATATTGTGCCAAAAGTGATAGTTTATTCCCTCATTATTATTTGTCACTGCCATTTTATGTTGCATTTTAATTCAATAGGTAATAGGTAAAGTACGAGTAAGACATATTTGTCCTTCGCTGTCTAGAACAACGAATATTCTAAGTTTAAGCTGTTTTGTAACTATTTTCTTGGATTTACTGAAAATATCTTATGTTAATAATAATTGTGATGGCATTTAACTTAATTTTACTTCACCAGTGATGGTTGCACTAATAAATAAGCTTAATATTACGAGTGGATATCAACAGAATATTAAACTGTTGAAATCGATGAGTTGTTGTGTTAAAGATAATTAACAATAAATTTACATATTATGTGTATAAAATAAATATGAGCACTGAACATATTTAAATAAGCTATATTAATAACATACACATGTTAATGAACCAAATTCTGATGCAGATGGTCTTTTGTTTCTGGATGTTAAGATAACGATTGCAACTAACGAATAAATAATACAGTGTATGTTACAGTTTTTTAATTAACTTGACCCACTAATTGGACGCGATCATGACCCAACCTCAACCCTTGAGACGGCTTAAAAGGATGTTTGTCAAGCAAGTCAAATTACGGTTAAGTTACCTAATAGGTACCGTCAACTGTAAAAATATAAGATAAGATAATAAGATAATAATTTATTTCATTTCAATCTTAGTTGGTAAATACATAGTGGTCGAGTCCTCCTATTAGGTATAAAGTACCTGTATCAGGAGACCTCGCTCTTCCTGATTACATTTTTTAAAATCTAATCTAAGAAAAGTTAATGAAGTTAACATTATAAATTCTATAATGAATTAACAAATTGGTAAATTGTACAAAGTTGACAAATTTTACATTATTTTATTTTAATTATGTTTATTAATATTACATAATATTCTTAAAGCTACTTATTCTTACAATTATTTTACATATATCTATTTAGGCAGCATGTATATGAGTGTGTGTGTGTGTGTGTGTGTGTGTGTGTGTGTGTGTGTGTGTGTGTGTGTGTGTGTGCGTGTGTGTGTGTGTGTATGTGTGTGTGTGTGTGTGCGCGTGTGTGTGTGTGTGTGGGTGTGTGGGTGTGGGTGTGTGTTTTTATTTACGAATTATATCCTCGGTGGCTTTATAGTCGAGCGCACTTATCCATTTCATTATTGTTTTTTTTACATTCATAATTATTTAGCGGGTGTATATTAAAATCCTTATTTATCATGTTATATATAATTGCAGATTGTACCTCGTATTGCCTCCTTGCAAAGGCAGATTTACATCTGGGCTCAGGTACAACTCTGTGATTCCTTCTTTGGGTTACTAGATTAAGATTAAGCGGTATAGAGCTGTAAAGTTTTAAAGTTACAGAGGTTATGTACAGCTTACGCATACTAAGTGCCTTACATTGTGCATACAGTTCTGAAGTGGGGTAACTTCGTGGCTTAAAATACATAGTTTTTAGTAGGTACCTTTGCCCTCTCTCTACTTCCAGGTATTTAGTTTTGTCTGCGGCTCCCCAGACTGGTATGCAGTATGACATTATCGATTGCGCTAGCGTTGTATATAGTTGTTGTAAAAGAATTGTATTCGCTACATGTCTTAAGATTTTAAATAACCATACTAGTTTTCTTACGCGAGCAGTTATGTATTCTATATGTTCGTGCCAGGATAGTCGTTGGTCAATGATGATACCTAGGTATTTCGTAGATGCTACTTTAATTAGAGGTGTACAGTGGCAAGTTGTGTTATTTAAATAGTTACATCCGTGAATTCTTAGGTTAAGATTTTTATGAGGTTGAGTTCTAGAATTTTTTGAGAAGCAGATATAGTTACATTTCTCTTTATTTAGCGTAAGTAGATTATCTTTGAGCCACAAGCTGATCCTGTAAAGGCCCCTCTCGGCAGCGTCAAAGGCCGATTCCCAGTTCGGTCCATCAAACAAAACTACAGTATCGTCCGCATACAAAATTATGTGTCCATCTTGGAGTAACTTGTCAGCCAAGTCGTTTATGTAGACAAGAAACAGGGTCGGGCCCAGGACGCTGCCCTGAGGGACACCAAACGTCACTTCTGCGTCCGTGCTAGTGTAGTTTCCTATTTTGACGCTTTGGGTACGGTCCCGGAGGTAGTCATCCAGAACATCCAGCGGCTTGCCCCTGATGCCATAACGTTCAAGCTTGTTTACAAGAGTGGGAAGAGATACCGTATCAAATACCTTTTTTAAATCTAGGAAAACAGCAAGAAATTTTCTTCCATTTTCAGTTACTTTACAGACTGTGGATGTTAGGTTTAAAATGGCATCTTCAGTTGATTTTTCTTGACGGAACCCGAATTGAAATTTTGAAAGTAGGTTATATTCATTAAAGTAGTTAATGAGCCTTTTATTTAATATTTTTTCTATAATTTTTGACATTGCTGTAAGCACCGATATTGGCCTGTAGTTATTCGGCTCTGTTTTCTCCCCACTCTTGTAAACCGGTGTAACAAGTGATTCTTTAATAGTTTGGGGAAGACACCTTGAACGAAGCATAAATTTACTAGATGACTAACCACAGGGGATATTATAGTTTTACATGTCTTTAGGAATTTTGTGGGTATCCCATCAATGCCAGGTGCGCTATCAGATTTTAAGGTCATTAAGGTATTTTCAACTTCCAAGGGATCCGTTTCCATTAAGACAAACGAATTGGAGTTGTTGTTACATCTAGCACTATTTTCAGTGAGTATATGAGCAACATTATCATTGGTAGGGATTTCTGAAGCTAACTTTTTCCCAATGTTAGTAAAGAAGTAGTTAACTTGGTTGACGGCGTCTAGGGGATCCGATTTGTGTTTGAGTCTTCGAGCAACACGGAAGGGAGGCGGCATTCGCACTATTTCCCCTCTGCCGAGGTACAAGATTAGCGCGTCAATCTAATCTAGCGCGGGTAATAAAACTAGTTGCACTTGGATTTTTCACTAGACCGAGTCCAGACGCGCGCGTGAACACTGCTGCACAAAAATGCCTGTTTGCTCGGTTTTTTGTTATAAAAAGAGGTCGGGGACATCAAATTTACAAAAAGAAAGTGTTACATTTCAAATGTAATATTTTTTTTTACATATCATACGTTTAATTACATTCAAACACAATTATTATATTTTAGTCTCATGTAATTGTTGGATTTATCGATTTTGCTCGCACAGTACAAATTGCGGATCGGTCGAGCGACAAATCCGACTTCTCATCTCTCAGAATACAATATCATACTTCAACGAAAATGTGTTAGTGTGCGTGTTGTGACGCTTGTCACTCGTCCGTACACAAAAAGAGATCGAGGTTTGCAAGATTTTGTCTTTGACGTGTGTCATTTTCTATGTATTTGTGTCGTCATTACAGATTGGATTTTGTATGTAAGTGTGTGAGAAGTGCGACTGTGTGCACCTCTCCCCCCGCGAAAAATGGCAGAAAGATTTGTACGGTGAGATATCGCTTGGGCCCCTCCCTTCCGATGTGTCGGAAGCCGGTGTTGCTCGAAGGTTTGAGTAACTCAGTATTGTCTGTTTTTATAGCCTTGTAATTGGTGATGGTTTTAATCGATGTCCAAAGAGCTTTTGAGTTTTTCTTTGTGTTTTCCAGCAGATTGCGGTCATAAGTACGTTTAAGCTTTTTTATCAAATTAAACGTGACATTCCGGTACCTTTTAAATGTGACCCTCAGGACCAAAAATATGGATGTAGCCAACTTATTCCCATAAAAATATGTCCCATAGTTCTTAATTCGCTGACATAAGAACTATGGGATATATTTTTGAGATGATTTCTGCACCCATATTTTTACAGTTGGTACCTACCTACACCAATTCTTTATAGTTCTTCCCGTTTTATTAAATAGGAATTGGGTCAAAATATAACTACTACCGACGTTTTATAGTGCTTCATTTCATGCATGGTGCGATTAATTTATTATTCCCAAACATTTTATTTATCTTTTCATAATTTAAAAAATAAGTAAAAGCTTAACGGAAGATAACGGATTTTTAAATCTATGAAAGAATAGTACCTATTGATAAATTGCTCAGAGCTCCGAATTGCATTTGTAGTGGTTGTGCCGTTCGCATGAAAACGAACATAATATAAGTTTCCTTTTTTTTTAAATTAGATTACATACCCTTACTAAGTGGAATAAGTACCTGAATATATACCTAGGTATATCATTTTTACGGCTCCGTACCCAAAGGGTAAAAACGGGACACTATTACTAAGACTCCACGGTCCGTCTGTCTGTCTGTCACCAGGCTGTATCTCATGAACCGTGATAGCTAGCTAGCTAGAGTCTAGACAGTTAAATTTTCACAGATGATGTTTTTCTATTGCCGATAGGTATAACAACAAATACTAAAAAGCACAGAACAGGTGGACGAGTCCGACTCGCACTTGTCCGGTTTATTTTGCTTTTAGTCACTATTGTTTAAATCTTCATCTGAGCTGTTGTCAAGTATTTTAGCAAACACAAAATTACCTTGTAATAAATATAGAAGGGGTTATTTTTTTCATCGACCGCCAATTCAGTAAATTACTCTCAATCTGAACAAATGTTTTTAAATAACTAATTTTATCGATACAAGTGTATGAAATAATTCTACACAGTAGCCACGATCAGCAAAACAATGAAGAGCTATTTTTACACTCACGTTGTTTACTGAATCAACTATCGACGTAAAACATTTCCATTTCATATTTTATATATAATGTATTTTTATCAGTATTCAATATAACAATATTGTAGTCGTATAACTACTGAAGAAAAATCCGTTTGGTTACCACCAACTCCGTTTGGTGGGAACTACTTAAACTATAATATTTTTTGGACCCATGGTTCAAAAGTTAGAGGGGGGTGGGCACATATTTTTTTTTCTTTCGGAGTGATTATTTCCGAAAATATTAACTATATCAAAACATGTTTTTTGGAGACTCTTATTCGTTTTGATATACATATATAATATAGCTATAGGTATATAGCAAAAAAAAATGTATGGATCAAACCCTAAAATATATTTTATAGTTTTTATTTTACCATTCTGTCGCAATGCATGATTTATGTATCCCTGCCAATTGCAGCTTTCTAGCAGTAACGATCACGGAGCAAAGCCTCGAACAGACGGACAAACAGACAGACAGTGCGAAACTATAAAGGTTTCTAGGTACCCTAAAAAGAGGTTCAATCAAATGTATTTGATTTTCAGAGTAGTTTAAAATTTTAATGTAAAATAATAAAATTATTAATTATTTTAATAATAAAATTGTGAAGTCAACTACTCTTGGATACAAATGCTGTCGTCATGGCTACTTTCAAACGTATCTTTGTCATTTCAAACACGATTACTCCCCGGAGTGCCCGATTTGTCCTGGAGTTGTTGAAGACGCACGCAAGAGCACGTGTTTTTTGTGTGCCCCCGTTTCCGTAGCAATGCTCATCAAAGACTTCCTGGGAGGGGCCTAATATTTTTGCAACTAAATTGGTTCAAGTAGCGTTCTACATAAAGAAAGAGCCAGAAGGAAAGAAGCAGCGGCTTGAACCATATAAAGAGCTAGAACGAGAGAGCACCCGCGAAGTAATACCTGACGACGGTTTCCGTGAGGAAGTGGAGGCCGGAGAAAGAGAAGGTTTTATATCTATTGAATATCTGAGTCCTGAATATGCACGCACGCGTCGGTATTTACAAAAATAGACGTTTGTAATTAAACTAAGTAGTATGTGTAGAAATAAAGTAGATAGAAGTCTGTGCAGAAAGAGAAGAGTCATAGAATGTATGGGTTCCCTTACATTCGCAGACTCTAATACAACAGATGAATGATGTGATATGTGTGTGATGGTGATTATGGATGGATATGGTACTGCAATAAGAAGGACTCGTGTCTTCTCAAACTGTCTCTTTTTATTGATCACAATGTAACAATAGCCGCACCCAGACTAGTGAGTTAATTTCTCCATAGGAACGATGTGTTGCGCTTATTATATTAATATCATTTATTTCATTGGGTCTTGAACTCTTTGTAATAAGTGTGCTCTGATACCTTGTAGACTACAAGCATCCAACCAGTTGACACATTTTTTTTCTACGTCATAATATATGCTGTTTGGTATCACCGTAACGAAAGAATCCACGCTGTGACTTTGAATCACGAGAAAGTCATTTCTTCCTCTCGTTTCAACGTACGGTTTTCCCAATAGTTCAGATTGGCTGCTCCGTGCCAATTTATCTAGTTCCTTTTCTTCAACCTTCTCTTTTGCCAACTTTTGCGGCGAGACCACGGGCGACTCCACGGGCTTTTGTAGCTGTCTGATTGCTGGTCGATTGCCATGGTTGCTCTTTGGCCTAGATGGCTGTAACGACTTTTTATCTATTTTAACTGATTCCAACATTTTTTCAATTAAACTAGTTCTACGCATAGTTAGTGCTTGAGAGTTTACATTCAACTTATGGGGCAGAGGCAGAATTCTGAGAGCGGTTGCTAATTGCACCACTACAATACTTTTTAAAATCCACACCTGAAATTTGATACAGCAATAATTGAATGACTTTGAATGACAAATATTTAATAACGTTCATTGGGTTTTAGTTTGTAATGTTTTACATTTAGTATTTTTATCGAAGATATTAAAAAAAAAACATTTCATTTCATTGTGTGCGGTGAAAAAATTGTGAGTCATTCTGGAGCAAAGTTTGTTTAACCCTCCGAGCATCGAAATCCTCGCAACGCTCACTTACACTTTTCGATTTAAGGATCGTTCGCTTCCTCGGGTATCAACTAGATGTTAAACAATGGGTGCGGTTCACTGTATATAACAACTATGGATATATTATTGGTCGATATAACGATCAACAGATATAATTTATTAGATACATACATACGAATGACATATTTTTATCAGATATATCTCTCATACAGTATAAAAGGTATTTGCTATAATATCTTTCAACCTAATGCTAAGGTAGTATAACGCACATACTTTATAATAATGTTCGGTATAACATTAATTAGCTATTATGTATTATAGAAATATTATTTGATATTGGAGAGTCGAATCAAGTATGGTATAGGTTAAAAAAATAGACACTGGAATCCCCATATCTAAAGAGGAAGGCGGCTCGGGGGGCTCGCATAACAATGAAAAGCATGTACAACCGCTGTTTTAGGTTGGGTTAGGTTAGGTTCGTTAGTTATCTTTTGCCCCTCAGAGCAGAAAATAGAAGCCCCGCAAAGCGGGGCTTCTTCGATTTGTCACCAAGTCATATTTGCTATGTTAAAACCTATATTAGTATGATGTCTAAATGTAAGCTCTCCGCATAAATTTTATTTTATGGATTGAACCTAATATAATTTCACACACGATAAAATAATGAAGTAATTTTTTTCAGTAATTTATAAATGTTGGGTAATTCAATTTTATAGACGAAATATTTAATGTATGTAATTTCTTATATAAATGTTAAAAACTCTACCATAAAATAATACTGCTTAAATGAAGTCTTAAGTAATAAAAAAAAAAACATTAAAACTAACTATGAATTAAAGATTTAAAAACTAAACTAAAATTAAAATAAACCTACTTAAAAATTTAACTAATACTTATAATATTATATAAAAACTAAATTATACTAATAAAATATATAAAAATAAAAAGAAGTTATAAAGAGAATACCCCTTCTAGAACCTCCGCCTGCGGCATTGAGCCCATAACGCTGGCTGCATTACCTCTCTGTATTGCATATGTATGTAATATCATATATTATACAGCTAGACATTATGTCATTTATAACTTATATTGGGTAATCGTTAGATTAAATTTATTTTATACCTACCCTTAACTATAAAATATAAAATTATTCCTCATGTTGGTTTATACATTATTGATTATATTACCTTAGTGATATATCTTTAAAAATTATACCATATGTTGTTATATCGAATGAAAATATATCATTTATTGTTATAGCGATCATTACACACCCGTTAAACAACACCTATGCTCCTTGTAATACACATAACTATTTTTCAAAATCAATGTGTGGCTCATCATTCGATAGATCTGCAGAAATAACCTTTTTAACGTCTCTATGAAGATTTTTAATTAAGTAAAATTTTTAATATAATATTATCCAAAGTACAAAAAAAGTTTGGTGTTATTTTTTTACATAGGGTAATTCGTCAGTAACTGGCCACCCTAAACTAAAAATGAATTCTATTCACCTATAAACATAATTCATTTTAGTATAAGGTGGCTAGTTATTGAAGACTGGCCAGTTATTGAAACCTTATACTAAAATGAATTCTGTTTATAGGTGAATAGAATTCATGTTTAATTTAGGGTGGCCAGTTATTGGCCGGTGGCCAGTTACTGGCGAATTACCCTACTAAGGAATTTATTTATATTGGTTGGTGGTTCATATAGGTACGTCTATTGTTGGCGTTCAAGTTTTGTAACGCGGCGCGTTGCCAGTTTTGACGGTACGTACCTACCTACCTACCTATTATAAATTTTCGTATTATTTTTTTATAACAATTAACTTACTTTCATATGCATTTTGTTACCGCACTTCAAATACTATACTGACCAAATGGTAGTTTCCGCCCTCATCACATCTACATAATCTAACCAAAATAATGCTTAACTCAACCATGAAATTGGAAGAACAGCAATAAAATGTTAATAGGAAAGTTTTCTGATTTCTAAACCTAATCAGTGGAGCGACACAATAGAATTGTTATTTAATATCATCTTAGTAGATAAATCAACCGTTTTGTTTTACTGCCATAGAATTCATAACTTCCCGTTTTGAATAGGGCTCGTATAGGCATAGAAAACCAAAATAACTTAATATAATTTCTTAAAAAAAAAGGGAACCGTCTAAAAAAAACCAACCCACTGAAAAGCACAAAATAATTTTTATATACCCCACGTATACTTGTCCAGTCCCTATCCCTATTTTTAATTTTTTAATTTTTTTTATTTATTCTATTTTATTTTTACTTTTTAGTGATAGGTACTTCAAACAAAAACATACAAACATACGGGTGAAACTGAGAACCTCCTTTTTTTAAGGCAGTTAGAAAAAACTTGATCGACCCACCTAGTGGAACTCTGCAACATAGGCATAGGCATGGATGACGAGTCGGTTAACCAAAACAGTAGGTGCCTATGTTTTACCAAACCTGAGTTCCACTAGGTACAGTCAGGGTTCATCATCAGCTCTATCTTGGGTACTGCTCTCCCAAGTGCTCATCAAGGCGTGTCCGATGACCAAAACAGAGTATGCCTATTTGCACCAAACCTGAGTTCCACATCAACATTTTTACGTCCGACTCTTCTAGTATGAGGGCGCCTTCGGCGCCCAGCTTTGGAACGCGTACAGCGTGCCGCGTACGTCTCTTGTACGGCTGTTTCATACATTTTAGCTGATCTGGAATTCTATACCTATTCACGTTATAAAATATTGCAGGTCATTAAAAAAACACCATGTATATAGCGGCCAAACAAATATCTTTTGCTAATACCTTCTTGTATCGCCGTAGTCGGGTAATATGCGGATAGCATCCAGAGCGCTTGTAGATTCGTAGTTCGAATTACCTACCCGACAAATTAATATTTTATCAGGTGCATGCAAGCAAAGCCGGGTGCAAAAGCTAACAATATGTATATTTTTGAAATGTGCTAATTGAGCTCTTTCAAATGATATACAACACGTAATCATTACTTATTTTTATTTTTTTGGTTCGTGACTTTATGACCTCTAGAGGGCGCCGTGTTCATTTTTTTGTGACGTTATGTAGCCTATAACCAGCGGACGATTAAGACGATTCGAATGACATATCGTTTGTCAAATTATAATGTGTGCTTTAGAAGTTATGAGGGAACAAATGAACATACATACATACCCACATACAGTCGCCATCAGATATATCGGAGCGGCCAAGGTGCTCACAAATATCGGAACACGCCTCTATTGTCAGGGCGTTAGAGCGCGTGTTCAGATATTGTTAACACCTTGGCCGCTCCGATATATCTGATGGCGACTGTACATACCGGTCAAAATCATAACCCTCCTTTTGCGTTGCCGTAGTCGGGTAACAACTTCAAACCCTCTAAGTATTAATTATACCTACAGAATATACCAGTGAAATATGTATTGTAGGTAGGTATATTTATAACGCCCACTCCAAGACGCAGTTGCAGCGATGAGCAAATTATTTCTATTCGTTTTAACAATTAACTATTCCAAGTGTGGTGTTTAGTTTACTCGCAAATCTCGGCTCACAATATGTTTTATACTACCTAAATATTATTATATTTGTTAGGTATGTGCCCTACACTAAACTTATCCCTAATACATAGTATTGGAAGTTGGACGATAAGACACAGCTTATCATAAGCCGCAATCTATGAACCATATGAGAATGTGCCCTTAACATTGTCAATATAAACATAAACCAAGCTAACCTTAACTCTTGCACGAGTATTTGGGAGTTCAAGCCGCTCATTGATGTGTCAACAATCAGAATGCAATTAATACCTACCTAATAAATGTCAATCGCCTGAAACAAAATTTGTAAATCTTAGAGATACCGTAAAATGGGGTGAGTAGGGACAAAACTAACATTCAAACCTCGATAACATTTTATTTTTACATTATATGCAAACTTAATTTTATTAATAAATGTTCCGGCCGTTTGTATTTTAGTTTTTTTTTTATGATTTTAGGTAGTTAGTAGTTAATAATTTTATAAGCTCATTGGAATGTACAGGCTGTACACTAATAAGTGTAATATTATTATTTAAAAATGACATTGTTAATAAATAATATGAATAAAAACCGTTGGCATCAGGAACATGGACAATTTTCGATATTTTTTTTGTTGGCTTTATAATATTAATTTATCTACGATACTTAATTCAATGAAATGTTTGTTAAGTATAGTGAAAATATCATGAGCACTGTCATATTTTATATCAGTTGAATGGTATGCGTTTGATACCTGCGAGGCTATAACAATCCAGGTTGCTTTACATTTGTTTGTAATGCAGATATATATTTATATTATTATTACTAATTTCTTTTGATTTATTTTTAAATTATTATGTAAATATTTTACTCTTCCTTTATCTCGTGTCTTTTTTGAAACCAACTACTTTTAGAGTAAGTACTAAAACTTAAAAAATGCATAGGTAAGCAGTTTTTCATTGTGCATATTCGTATTCACGAATATGTCCAGAGGGCCGGTTTTTGAATTCCGATCGCTCGATTTCGGCACTCGAAAATCGGTGGAAAACGGCGAAATGCTATGTTTTGAAATACTAGCGATAGAAATTGGGAATAGAGTGGTATTGATCACTCGTTTTCAATTCTATTAGTAGAATTTAAATGCCTAGTAGTGGAGATATTATTGAACGAAATACACGAAATCGAGCGGTCGAAATTCAAAAATCGGGCCCCAGTCCAGAGGAAAAGCACCGCACTCGGGAACTCGCTTCTGCGCTCGCCGGACGCGCCTCGCGCCTTTTGTTCAAGTAGGCATATTTAATCGTTCGCTTCGTAACATTTTTAAATCTAATTGTTGAAAGTGTCTTCTTGGAGTAATATACATTATACGCATTATTGCAGGTATGTTATTCAACACTATAAAAATATGGAATGTATTTTGTACTTTGTGATATTTTACGAGAACTTTACGCGACAGCTATAGTGTGCAATGCGAATTGTCTAGAAGGTATATATGTACATAGGTATAAAATTGCCTATGCCAAGTTGATGTGGTATGCCACACCCGATTTGGGACTGTAATTTAGATTACATAGATATTAAGAAAGCAAAATTATAATATTATTGATAAAATATTTTAATAATATTACTTTTTCGAAACCTAAATAATTCTACTTCCCTGAATTTTACATCATGAAATATTGTTTAATTTAACGACTAAACGATATAATGCCATAATCCTATTATTTTAAAAAGTAGTGTTTTAAACATTATGGCCTAATGTTGCAATAAACTAACTAAATTATAAAATATTGAACAACAAACAAAAAGAACATAATAATAACAACAAAACCTTTTCGTGGGAGCCCATCTTGTGAGGGCGAGTCGCCGTCTGCCGGAAATAAAATTGCATACCGTTTTATTAGGCAGGCGTCCGGTTTTTTACCCCATAGCTCAGTACTTAGTCCATCGCTTTCACCCAATAACCTAGTTCATTTTAAATTTCATCAACTCTCAATAGTCCTTACACCCTGGCGGGTGCCGCCTCTGCGTGCGTCCCATGACACGGGCAAGGGCAGCATCCGCTCGGTGTACCCCTTACATTTAATTAAAGAGTCAAAAGGGCCTCTACGTGTTGGCTTCGGCTCCGCGCACGCCTCTCAAAGGTCCGGAACACCAGCGTTCCGTGGTGGGAAAGACAGCGTACCTTCAGATCCACAGCGCATGCTTCGTCATCATATATAGAAAGCTCATCCACCTCAGGTTTCGTCAAAATAACTAAATAATGTGGAATCGACATAACTTAATAATTGGCGAAAATAATACAAAGTTAGGTTTCAAGTTATTCGGATAGTTTTTAGTGTAATCTTTGGTAGTTTTTAACTTCTAACCAAACTCGTATACATAATTACTTAACGTAAGATTCTTAATGGTACCTATTTTATATATTTTACGTTTGCTAACAGTGCACAGTGTGCAAGGGTTATGGAATGGTCAGTAAAGTTAGAACTGCCAAATCCATAAAATAAAAACAATTTTGGGTTTTTATCTTCAAAACAATTTCAACTCTTGCGTTTTGTAATGTAAACACATACAAATAAAAAATCGGAACTTCCAGTCCCGCTCTCCTCTTCAACGATATAAGAGTGATTTTTTAAGGATTTTCGGGATTACACGTAAATGGGGAGGTTCATTTGCCAGTCAACATCGCACCTAATACCCTATACCAGGTTAGGTGACAACTTTACGATACAAAATACATATAGCATTCAATTAAAGGGCTATACGCTATGAAATCCGAATATAATTTCAGAAGTTAATTTTTGCTTAGAAAATTACCGTTGCATTTTTTTGATGTTCACGGTTGGATGTCGTCCCCAAACGACGAAATGCTAAATGTGAGATGCCCCCTGGATGCCCCGCTCGAAGCCCGCTCGCCTCCCACCTTAACCTTACCTCAGCCTTAAGTAAGGTAGGTAAACGTACTGGTGCTCGACGCGGTCCCAGTACATATCATCTTGAAACCTAAGTCATTGCCAATAGAGGTGACAGTAGGGTGTCATCTATTGGGCATTAGCATGTCGAGCACTAGTACAGTCACCTGCAATAACATGTTAGGTACACAACGAAGGCCGCAAAAATATCTGACACGATCTTATTTGTAGAGCCATAAGAGCTCGTCACATATTTTTGAGGCCTTCGAAGAGTAACATAATTATTACAGGTGCCTGTACCACCACCTTCCTAAAATAATAGATATAACTATAGTTTGTTACAATAATATTAATATGCATTAAAATATCCCTGCATACGATAGGTACGAATATTATAATCAAATAATTTATCTTTATGGCTGTTTAATCAAAGTAGAGAATCCTCTACCTAATCAATCGATTAGGTGTAATATTATTATGTTTAATTATACTTACTTCGAATGCACATACATACCTAATACAAAATTAACGAACCACCTTCTCGTACCTATTGTAAGTGTAGCTGCCCGCGAATCTCTATTAACAAACAAAGGCCAATCCTGTTATTACGTTTTTTCTCTTTACAAAAAATATAGACGCGGATTTTCGTACTACTTCAAAGAATGTAAGTAGGTTTGTAATGTTAAACAGGATTCGTGCTGAAGGCTCGCGACGGAAAGACGGAAGTGGGCGAGCCCCAACCTACAATCGTATTTATTTCAAACCATCGAGTGTTGTGCGCTCTCAGTTTATTTGAAAGACTCGCATTCAGTTAATGCTGCTTGTGTCATAATCATCAACTTGTTGAGGAAAGTTGGCGCTATAAATAGAGAGAGAAGTTCTGCACCTTGCAAATTAATGAATAATTTAGGTTCCTACTTATTTATGTTATTTGCATATCAATATTGCAGTAATTTACCTTTTCCATAGTCATTAAAATATAAGATGAACAAGCTGCAACATTATCATACCTACTACAAACACACAACAATGTGACAATAGAGGTCCAGCCAGCGAACGAAAAGTCTTCTAGAAATCGATTTTCGCTCATGTCGTCTCGGATATGGGTATATTTGGTATCAGTGCATTCAGCATGATGTCCTGAACACTAATATATGAGTTGACAAGCGCGAAAGTGGTGGGGGTAGTTGCTGTGACGTCATAAAGTCGGCAGTACAACGTGTTTTACTTTTTTCTTTTAAACATACCATGTGGGCTACCAAATGAAAGGGCTTTGTGAGTAGATAGATAAATATATAACATTTTTACTACTTAGTCCAACAAATTATTAGAAAAAATTTCACAACCCTGAGTTTTTTTTTATCATTTATATCAAACTAGTGCAATGAATCGTTTGAAAGTTTTGACGCCACGGTTGAACACACTACACATGTACTTAACACACCCACAAGTAGGTACACACTGGCATAGACTGCTAGAATTCTAATACTTTACACGACACGAAAAGTGGCGACGTCTTTGGATCTTAGGTCTTTTAAAATGAATAGGGGTCTTTAAGAAGCATTTTGTGATAAAGTGAATATTTTCAGATGCAATCGCTGCGAAAGGAAAAACTTTAGTATTAAAAAATCATGAAAGCTTAGTAACGGCTTCCAATGAAAACTATAGCGGACGTAATCGATTAGCAGTTTTTGTATTTTCGCAAAATCTTCCCTTCTGAGTAAGTAAATAAAATATACAAGTGCTGCGAAGGTTCTCCCTTTTGCTTATTATGTACAATTGTACATGATACAATAATGCCCCCGTTCAAGATAGCCTATTGTGACGGACGGGTAACTACGGAACCCTATACAGTAGACCTAGCACAGGAGGGTCGTGACAGTATTTCGCCCGCGAGATAGATTACCCGCCTTTTTTTCTAACTGTATTAATTAAAGAGGGACGGATAGTTTACTCGTATCTCGCGGGAGAGATACTGTCGCGCCACTCCTGTGCTAGCCCGACAGAGCATGGCCCGGTATGCTCCTGGCCGGGTTTTTAATTAACTACAATCCTTAGCTATCAAAACCGGCTACTTACATGGGAAGTTATTAGTGTACTTGTTAACGGTAAGAGATTTAGGTCTGCCCCGCCAAGCATGACATCCATACTTATACATATACTAGCGACCCGGCCCGGCTTCGCACGGGTTAACAAATTATACACTGAAACCTTCCTCAAGAATCACTCTATTGATACGTGGAAACCGCATGAAAATCCGTTCAGTAGTTTTTGAGTTTATCGCGAACAAACATACAAACTCACAAACAGACAGACGCGGCGCGGGGTCTTTGTTTTATAAGGTGTAGTGATGATTATCAGCTACCTATTGAAACCCTCTGAAAATACTCATGCCATTATTTAGGTACCGTATTCTCCTTCAAAAAATTACAAATTGAAACTGGTTTTCTTATTACCGTTACGGTGGTTATGGGTTGTGGGGCAGATGGGTACGTATCCCGCGTCTTAGTCATTCGCTTGTTTTTAAATAAACGCCTAGCGTTCTTCAAACATTCGACGGGCGATCATTCTCGCGGGTTTGATCTTATTTTAACAAGTACTCGTCGTCTTACAAGAAACATGACGTTCAGGTGTTTATTTTCAAGCGATTTCTTGTACTTCTGTAAACCTTTCGATTTAATAGACGAATGTCTGTTCAACGTCTGCCTAACAAGAAAAAAAACGTGAAACTAAGATTGTTGACACTCGAACAGTCGACATGTTAGTGCCCAGTATTAAAAAAAAATGTTTATAAATCATTTATTATCAACTATATCAAAGCTTATAGAAACCCTCTAATATAGGCGTGTAGTGAAATAACATTTACGAAGTTTAGGCAATGTTCCTAAGCAGGTCCTGTTTAGCGGAACATATATTACTTTAAAAAATCGAACACAGAAATTAAGTGACCGTTAACAAAGCACTAAACTTTTTGACCTCGAGTATTTCAGGAAGATTCTAATTGAGAAACGGTGTAATGGTCGACAGTCCTATTTTAGGGTTCCATAGTCAAAAATAGTTTCGCCGTATCCGACTGTCCGTCTGTCTGTGCGTAGACAGACCGTGGCCGTGCCCAGAGTTGGGCAAAAATTAACTTGAATAAGAATAAGAATAAAAACAGAAATTTATTTCTTATTCAAATCAATTTGAATTAGAATAATTCTTACACTAGTTATTTTAGAATAAAATTAAGGTGAATAAATCATGTGACTTTTATTTTAAATGCGGAATAAAAAACAGAATAATTATTCTAGAAGTGAGGCTATTCTAACTAAGGTTTTATTCAATTAAAATGTTATTTAGAATTAAGTTAATTTTTGTAGTACAATTGGTTAAATTTTGTAAGTTGATTTTCACCCTTCTATTTAAAAGTCGGATTGATTTGATATTTGTTACTTTAGTTTAGGTATAGGTACACATTGAAGAGTTCCGCTATACGCTATCTAGTTCTATCATCTGATCAGGGTGCTTAGCCAACATGCCAAACGTTGACGCTCCGTAGAGTTGCGCATAGTCTCTCTCTATCACTCTTACATATTAGTGCGATACAGAGACAGATAGCGTTTCGTTGTCGCAGTACTCGTAGCGCAAACGATTGGGTGCCTAGCTAAGATGCCAATTTTTGTTTTTAATTTAATAACCAAATCATAAGGTACAATTTAGCTGTTTTTAGCGCTTTCTGTCTCTATCACTCTTACATATTAGTGCAATAGAGAGACAGAGATAGCGTTTCGTTGTCGTAGCGCAAACGATTGGCATGTTGGCTACGCACCCAAGGTGCTAAGCAAAGATGACAATTTTTGTTTTTAATTTCATAACCAAATCATTAAGTAAATTTAGCTTTTCTGGGGGCCTAGCCAAGATGCCAATCGCTTGTGCTCCGACAACGAAGCACTTTCTGTCTCTATCACTCTTACATATTAGTGCGATAGAGGGACAGAGATACCGTTTCGTTCTCGTAGCGCAAACGATTGGCATATTGGCTACGCACCCAAGGTGCCTAGCCAAGATGTCAATTTTTGTTTTTAATTTAATAACCAATTCTTTGGGTACAATTTAGCTGTTCAGGGGGCCTAGCCAATATGCCAATCGCTTGCGCTCCGCCAACGAAGCGCTTTCTGTCTCTATCACTCTTACATATTAGTGCGATAGAGAGACATAGCGTTTTGTTGTCGTGGCGCAAACGTTTGGCATGTTGGCTACGCTTCCATGTGCCTTGCCAAGATGCCAATTTTTGTTTTTAATTTAATAGCCAAATTAGGTAAATTTAGCTGTTCTGGGGGCCTAGCCAACATGCCAATCGCTTGCGCTCCAACAACGAAGCGCTTTCTGTCTCTATCACTCTTATATATAAGTGCGATAGAGAGACAGAGAGATCGCTTCGTTGTCGGAGTGCAAACTATTGGCATAATGGCTAGGCCCCCAGAACAGCTAAATTTTATCCAAAGATTTGGTTATTAAATTAAAAACAATAATTGTCATCTTGGCTAGGCACTTTGGGTTCGTAGCCAGTATGCCAATCGTTTGCGCTACGACAACTAAACGCTGTCTCTGTCTCTCTATCGCACTAATATGTAAGAGTGATAGAGACAAAGCGCTTCGTTGTCGGAGCGCAAACGATTGGCATCTTGGCTAGGCCCCTAGACCAGTTAAATTGAACCTAATGATTTGATTAGTAAATTAAAAATAATACGGTTACTGAAACTATGCGTTATGCGACAGTCAATTTGTAAGATTTTATTCCATAAAATAGGTATAAATTAGACAACAGACTAACTACTATTACATCTACCTAACTATACGTAATTAGTACCTATACGGTACCCGAACTACATTTTTATTCGTGGAATATTATTTCAATTAAAAATCATGATTATATTTATATGATTAAGAATAAGTTATTCTCATTCAATTTTTTCTCATACGAATTATTCCCGACCAAAATTATTTGAATATTTTTGACGGGAATAAAATCGATATGATTTTATTCCTACGAATTCTTATTCAAATAATGATTTTATTCTTGAATGCCCAACACTGGCCGTGCCGTGGCCTGCAATGCAGTTTGGCACGGATAATACATATCCATCACGATACACGCCGTAAAAGTGGTAAAATAAAAAGTAGAAAATAATTTTTACATTACATATGGTCCTCTTTTCCGCACTTGTATCGTAAATAGGTAAATATTTTTTGGGTAGGTAAGGGACGGGAAGGGGGTGTGGATGATTTTTTTCGCTTCATTGCTTTGGTGTGGGGTTCGTTGGATAGGTAGGTATTTCAAAATAAGTAGGGGTCTTGAACAAACATTTCCTGAAGCAAACGTAATAAGAATAGCTGAAGTGAAAGCACGTGACCGTGGTAAAATTGTTACCCAGCTGAGAGCCCGTGATTTAATTACGCAAACCAAAAGTACAATCATGTTTCTTTTGTCAGTTAATTTGTTACAAAATGACCAATCTCAAATGCATGGTCTTTTTCGAGGCAATAGGGCTTCGCCAGGTAGCCCTTTGTCGCGGTGGTCGCTGCTGCCCGCCGCAGCCCCACTAGGCTGCCTATTCAATTTTAGATTGAACAAATAATGATATTTGTAAATGAATAAAGTGCCTCGTGTTTCTAGCCAAGTTATTTACCTACTGAAAGTTTAGTAGGTACGTACATTTAACTGGTTTATACATTGAAGTAAAACTTAACTTAACACTTATTTCGCTTAAAACTTTATTTTTTTCTTCGCCAATATGATGAAAAACTTTGTGTGTATTAGGTACGGCCATTACGGGTAGAGATTCAGTTATAGAATCCTTCCCTTCGTTCAGGATTCAATGTACGTCCACGCCGTAAATAAGTCATTTTGCTCCCTTGTGAGACAATCTACTAATGAGTCTTATTCATGAGACTTTTCTAGAAGAAGCCTGCGCAACTTGCTCTTAAATGAAGATTGTCGTATTTTACGGAGAAGGGTATTCCAAAGAGGAATCACATGTATGGAGTAGGAGTTTGATGTTCTCGGAGCGATGAAAGGAGACTAAAAGCGTTAGTTTACGGGAGGAACGGAGCTCACGGCCTGGCTGTGCTAATTTCCTTAAGTGAAGCTGCTGATTGAACTATATAGGTACATACTTAATATGCCCGCTGGCAGTGCCATATGGCGCGCTAGCGCTTTCTTTGATCTGAACGGACACGTAACTCGTAGAAAAATAAAGTTATTCAGGAAATGTTATTGTTTCAGTAGCTCAGTGCGCTTTACAGCGTAGCTTGGGCACCAGTTTTAGGCAGCGGGCACAGGAGTAGCTCGACGCTGTCGGCGCCCGAGGCCCGCGATGGTCTGCTGCACCTGTTCCAGCAGTGCTTGCTCAAGTACGCACACTTTCTCTATCACCCAGGTAACAATATTGATATTTGCTCCTCTTGCATGTGCATTGAAGTGTCCTCCTTAATTTAAGTAGATTTTAAAGTTAATAGGTACATAAATGACTTAACCTAAGTATTTTTTGCACAAAAATATCTAGGTATTTCATTTGTACATAGGTCAATCAAATTAGATTTTGATTTTAAGTTTTGGTCCTTAAAGGACGTTAGACCGGGCTTCCGGAGCTTCGTTTTCTATGGGAAGCTCCACGTGATCACTGATCAGCCGTCATAGAAAATGACATGCCGGACGACTCGGCCCGGGCACGGCCCGATCTAGCGTGAGTCATCCTTAATGCGTGTAATCCGATTTTGCTCAATCCCAGGAGGTGTGCATACATTTTTGCCCTTTTTCAGTTTTTTGCTTGTAGATCGAAAACGGTGCGCAAAATTTGTTCTAATCTTGATGTAAATTACCTTAACATGAATTCATAGTCTAAGTTGTAAAAAATGGCCACCATTATGAATTTATTTATTTTTTGTAAAATCATGTTAAAAATCCGAAAACGCCTTTTTACCAGTGTCGTATGCACACCTCCTGCTCCTGCTATAAAATCTATGCACACCTCCTGGGACTGCGCAAACTCTGATTAGGTACACGCTTTTAGGACCAAATGAAGGTATTCAAATTATTTCCAGCTTGCTGGGAACTCGTTTCTCGACACGCTATTTTTGGATCTAATTTGGTTGGCCTAGTGATGAAGTGCGAGCCAGAGCCAATAGGATGAAGTGCCAGCCAGGGATAGTATAGAAAAAAAAAGAAAATTCCATAGGTACCTTGTTTGCAATTCAATTTGTTATAAATACCTACTCAATTGAAACTTACTACGGTTAATTATATCCTCTCGTAATCTCAACGTTCAGTTTGACGGGATAACTTTCAGGAGTAGGTACAACACGTGTACGCTCAGCTACGACTTAAGAAATATATATATATGTATTTACAAAACAGTTGGTTCGCTTAACTGAATTTCCTGGTATAACTTGACCCCGAGACTCGTTGTAACTGTCCGTAATTCTGGGTCCAACCTGCACGAAGCATCCACAAAAGTGCGCCACGAGCTTGCCACGTGCTCTACGTATATCGGCGGTTAATAATAGACGACGACAGGATCGCAGCGCATTTCATCTTATAGGTACTACAAATACTGTCAGCATTAAGAGCAGCGGAACAACGTGCCACCCCCTAGATCTAGACACGCGGCAGCGTGTCCAGCCAAGTTCAAAAGAAAAATGAACTGGCGACGCAGCGGCCGTGTGTTAATATTACACGAACCATTTGGAGCCACTTTTAACCCCTGCGTAGCTCATAATCTAACATAAACATGAAATTTGGTTAATTTATTAAGATCCTTATAGGGCTAACTAGAACCTCATATTTCATGAATATAGCTCAACCGGTTGTTAAGATACAAACATTATTTTCTCACTGACTCACTTACTGACTGCCCTATCATCAAAAACCTAACCCACTTCCAGATGACCTAGCAAGTTGCAATTTGGCATCCAGCTTGTTAATTGTGTGGTGCGAAACTGAGATAAAGAAACAGTGTATTTTCTACGATTTGTAAAATTTTCCAAAAAACAGTTTGATTACATACTAAGCGCCTAACGATTTTGTAATAGCAAAAATAAATTTTAGTTTCGAAATCAACTATGTAGAATACTAATAATTTCCGTACAAAAAGTAATGATATCCCATCAAAAACATAAATGTGAAATGAGAGCCAAGTTCAATATTAAGAATATTCGTCGTTGTTGACTTCGCCGGAAAAAGAATTGAGATGTTTGGGTGCCAAGTTCTAGTTTGCTTGGGGTGTAATTAAAGTTCAGGATTTGCCTTGGCTAGTTTTTATACCAAAAAACTAAATTTTAGAAAAGTAACATAGAAGAAATAATATAGCGTGTACGTAAAAAGTAAAAACCAGACAAGTCAAATCCTGAACTTTAATTACCTACACCCCAAGCAAACTAGAACTTTGCACCCATATAGATCTCAATTCTCTTTCTCAACAACGACGAATATTATTCATATTAAACTTGGCTCTCATTTCACATTTATGTTTTTGATGGGATAGAGATATACCGAGATACTGTTTGCCATCAAAGTATCTTCCGCACTCTAATTGTTGTAGGTACATTACATATCGAGACATGCCAGACGTAGCCCACTACTAGGTATAGTGTTTTTCACATAGTTTGGGTACGGTGACTGCTATCATCTCAATACAATTTTTTGTTTTAAAGTTATAAATTAGATTGAGATGACAGCTATCACCGTACCCAAGCTATGAGAAAAAAATATGCTGATTATAAATGCGCCACGTGCTGAAGCATTTACATAAGCTGCCAGCATCCAAGTACGGTACCATACCGCGGGGAATACCTTATTTTACAGTAGTACCTATTATTAAAACTCGATGGGTACGCTGACAGGTGTCACTTCAATACAATTTAACGAGATTTGACATTTATAAGTTATAAATTATATAGAGCAGACATCACTCCACCCTGTCCTTTATTTAAGATTACAATTATTTTTATTTTTATATATGTTAATATATGATTTTAAGTTTTATTTGTTTTTTACATTTTATGCACATAAGTAAAAAAAACCTTTTTTACCACATTTATTAATAAAGATTGTTACACCTAAGGTAGACGTCCGAGTGCACGTCACCGTCACTGTCCCCGTACATGTCATAATTAAATTCACGTCATTAGCAATAGAGGTGACGACAGTCGGGTGTTCACTGGAACGTTTACCTTTTAGGGTACTGTATGTACCTACCTACTGCAAGCTATGAGTATGTTTGACTCTTAATATAATATTACTTACCTACCTATGCTATCAGCATTTTTCACTTGGGATAAGTATCGACTTGCAAAAGCCATCGATCACCATTGCACTTGACCTCCTTCCGCACAATCGCCGTGACAGCGTTTAACCTTCCTTACCTACTTCCTAAGTAGGCACATTCGTAACTCTGTAGCCCAATTTTTACCCGACAGTGTAACGCAAAGGAGGGTAATCTGTTTATCAAAACGTAAATACTTAATATAAACGCATAGCTTTACTAAATCTTGTCCTAATGTTAGTATTACTATATTTACTTAGACCTAGATTTAATATGCTAAGATATGGATAAGAGACCCTTAAAATTTTGTTAATAAATGTACAATTACCTTATTGAGTGTTACAAATGTTAACAGAAATGCTAATATAACATCTAAAGCTGAAAGTATCATTTATATGGACCTATACTTCTACTCAAGTAGTTAGCAGTCACTTATTTGGCACCCGTTTAACAGCTAAGTATCTACATAATAAACGCTATTATATCACTAATATAGTGCGCTTCTAACTCTTATTTTATCCTCTAACCCTATTGTAGCGCCGTTTTGCAAACTAAGGTAACAAAAATTTGTGCCTAATCCGGGGGTATTATATGGTTACAACCGGATATTACTCCTTTTATAGAACATCGGTAGAACCTCAGGAGTCAGGGGTAATGTATAGGTAGATCTCTTTTAAGTACCTCTTATATTTAGCGCCTAATGTTAGTTAGGTAAGTACATAGGTACCTACATGTAAAACCTCTAAAAGTACTTACATACCTAAGATTAAAAGCTTTTAGTCAACTTGTGTAATTTCATATTATAACAAGCTTATTCTGATTTTAATAGGTACCTAATAGATTAAAAATTAGACTTGGAATATTATGTGTCAAGTGACATTTTAGTCGAAGAAATGTGACTTTTGACACTGACAGATCAGAACCATATCTAATTCTTAACCTGTATTCAAATCAGAATAGGCCTCTAAGTCCATACAAATAACACAATAGGGTTATAAATAAAGCCTTTATTTAGGCTTTATATGGCCATAATGTGAGTCAAAAAATAAATCACCTGTAACAATTAGCAAGGTAAGGTTTGTAAATTTGTGAATCCGGCTGCCACGTCACAGGATATTGATATTTATTGTTAACAAGGTTTTTTCAAATAAATATTATTCTATTTACCTTTTTTTTTTTGGTTTTCCGCAAGAATCAAGAGATTCACATACGACAAGTCCCTTTTTAGACTTGAAGGTATCAAAAAAGTCCCTGTACTGCGGCACGTACACACGGCTCGTTCCAGGCAGACCACAGTTAGTTAACGCCTCCTCGACTTCCAGTTTATTCAACTCCTTGGCAACGCACAACTCTGATAGATATTCATACCATTCGTCCCAATTCAATTCAGCTTTACTGAAACAAACAAGTAATATTTATATCAAGGATTTTTATATAAGAACCTGAAAGCTATCAGCGACTGTAAATACGATGTAAATATTTTTTTTTGTATCTGAGTCCTATCGTGTTGGATGCATTGATTGAGATGCTTTTGTTTCCCGGTTTTCCTAGATACTCCACTTTGAAATTATAATTATAAATATTTAGTGATAATTTTAAGTCAAAATGTTTTATACACCTGAATTTATTCCATATGATTCCCGTGTCAGTCATAGTGACACGTCTATCGTCTATAATATGGCTCTGGCGCATCCAGTAGTCGGAGCAGTACAGCGTGATGGTATCTCTAGGACAGGACCAGTCGACCATCTTGGCGAATGAGGCAAATTGTCCTTCAAGCGTAGCAATGTTTAATTCTTCCGTATCCTCCATTACCAATATGTGCTAATCTGAAATGTACTTAAAGTTAAACTATTTAAAATTTCATATTAAATCTGTACTATGTGAAACGGGTGCGTTGACTTTTTTAGTTTGATATTATGTAATTAACAGAATCTGAAAACTTGTGTCCATTTACCCAGTAGAAATTTAACGTGAGTATGTTGTTGTCTCATGCTTCAAATACACTTTAATGTGAAAACTATACTGTATAGCTGAAATCTAGCAGATTTTATTTACGTATATTCACTATTTTTTTACAAAACTATATTGGTTTTTTAACAGAAAAAATAGGTAAGCTCAAATATTTTTCCGCGAATGGATTCGTAATCCTGGAAAAACCATTTCTATTTTCATAAAAATTTCAATCGGCGCTTTATACCATATTTTTGTTTTTTTCGGGCTACATATTACTTATAGGTACCTGGTATAGTGCGTAGCTTTCAAACAGAGCCCGATGGCTAATCCTATTGTCTATTGTTAAGTAAAACCGCTCGTGCCACGTGCCACAACCACCTGCATAAAAAATCGTTCGTTCACTTTACCTGGGTATTGAATAACAGCTCCTATGGAATTGCAATAAGATTCAAAATAAACTAATTTTGGTACGATGTATGTGGTCCGTTCAACTCGCCGGCAACCCAGTACATCGGTTACTGAGTGCCAGTGAGTCGAACGCTACATAACCAGTCTAAAATGTGTCTTCGAGATGCGTAACAAAGGCGCGTTATCGGAGAGCGCACCTACACTGGTTTTTGAGCGTTGGACTAGCCCGCGGTCAGGAGCCAAATAGAATAATGAAGACCCTTTTTTGCAGGTAAGTAGCACGTGCGGTTTTACTTAACAATAGACAATAGGATTAGCCATCGGGCTCTGTTTGAAAGCTACGCACTATATACAGCTGACGTGCGCTAAGTTAACTCATCATCAACATTTAAGAGCTATGCTCTTGTCGGTGGAGTAATCGCCACTCTTCTTTCTGCTGGGCCATCTTTTTAACTCCCTCGTACGACACGACAGAAACTCTATCTTTTATTTGGCTGAGATATGTGAGCGTGGGCCTTCCTCTGCGTCTTTTCCCCTCAATCTTGCCCTCCAAGATGTTTAAAAAGAATCTGTCCAACCGTATCAGGTGGCCAACCATCTTGCCCCTTCTACCTACCTACCTATCCTAAATTAGTTAGGTAACCATAATCATATATATTATATAGGCATCTCAAACTTTGCAAGTTTTTCAACCGGAGGTTCAGCGTTCTCATAGTCAGTATAAATAGACGCTTGTACGTAAGCTGTGGTCTTGAATCGAGTGACTCTTCATACTCTTCTTTATCATAAAAATATTAGCCTTGACCTCATAAAATCAAATAGCAAGTACCTAGTAAAACAGTAAGTAGGCAAACAAACATAGTAATTCATTGACAAACTACCAATTTCCCGTATTAACTGTTACAATCCAAAATTCATAAATACCTTTACAATCACTCGAAGAAGAAATGTTTGTCCAATAGCGTTTCCAATTTTGTCACAACTTGGAATGGGAGAGGAGATATCAAAACATCGGAGGTTCATAGATTTGCTAATTATCTAGTTTTGAAATAAAACAAAATATTATACCTACATGACACGTCATAAAATATGTCTTGTAAAACCTGTAAGTAGAGGCGTCGACTCATATACTCCTATATCAATGATCCACATCCTGCAAAATAATCACATCACATCATAAACTCTGAACCCGAGTAAAATATATAAATTATAGGTATAATTCAAACAGACGATATAAAAACTTTAGCGGTTTGTCGAGAGCTCCTGAAATTACCCGACTGTACCTAAGTTGGAAGTTTAAACTTAATATGACTCTTTGCATGTGGAAGCTAGGGTTAAACATTAAATCGATAAGTTTGTTATTCATCTACAATGCAAATAAACGGTGTAGCGTTCATTCTTTCAATACGGATCCAACTAAGGGCAATGATGGGGACCTTGAGCTACTGACCTCACTGTATGTATATTAAGCAAAAAATTATGGTCTCGGAGAAATCACTTATGTTCGTTTTAGCATTAGAAAGATCTTCGCAGAAGTAAGCTTGGGGTTCCAAATCCGGCACTTTTAGCGGTAATCATTTGAAGTAAATTATATGTATTGACCATGCTACATTAGATAATTCAATAATTATTAACAATTAAAGAGCCTGATAAAAACTGCACGCTTGCTTCTGTGGAGTTCTTTCTAATGCTAAAAAAAACGAACTATACATTTGAATACGTACATTAATAGAGTCTGTTCGGAAAGAGAAGAGCCGTGGAACTCGTGGAATTTAATGTATAGGGCCCCATACATTCCACGACACTTCTCTTTCCGCACCGTCACCATAGCTTACAGTAAAATTTAGGTAATGTGTAATAGATTTTCATTTTATTTATATTATACACTGTGGAAAAAAATGGACCCTGGAGGGAAAGTGCCTTAAAACCTTTGGTTATTTTACTTAGTTAAAGTAAACATCTCAATTATACTCTGTAAATATGAAGTATAATATTTTTCAGAGTATTCAGATAAAATATGAAGCATATTTTCAGAGTAACTGATATAAAAATAAAACTGTAATAACATTTCGCTCGTGGCATTCCTGGGCTATAGGTTCCACTAGAGTCGGACCAAGCTAACTCTGCACGGCATTTGCAATTTGCTATATGGTACGCTGGGTAGGTATCGATATAAGTACATCTGAAAATAAATGTAAATTTAACATGTTTTCGTATTTAATACGCTAACATGAAAACGCAACATTGAGACTTGATCTTGTAATGAATGAAAGACAAAAGTAATCTTTCGGCGGTTTTTCTAAGAAAAACCAGCCGGCGTATTATGGATCGCTTTATCCGCGTGATAAAATAACTGTCATTTTTTAACTCCGCGGGATAGAAAGTCACGGACACCGTTTTATCTATGGAAGGTAGAGGCCACGTTGACAAAGACGACCATAATATCCGTACAGGCGGGTAAAATCCGGTAAAATCTGTCAGAGTAGTCGTCATGGTCACGAGCTTTATGTATAGTTTGATATTTTGCTATGCTCTGCTTTTGACATCCCCTTGTCAATCCCCTTGTACGTTTCCATAGCGACGTCTGTACATTGAGCAGTATATTCAGCATAGTAATATTTTAGATTGTATAATATTTGTTGATTCTCTCTAACTACAGGTATGTAAAGTTTGAAATTATCGGAAAGTTACAACTTCACAAGTATTCTTGAGATATAATTCTGAATAAGAATTTATTCAAGATATAATATAATTCAAATATGATTTATGTTTTGACAGCTAATGGGAGATGAGGAACAAGCTACTCTTGACGGACAGTTCCGTGATTTCGCTAAGCTATACGATCACAAACGAAGTGGCTTAACGATCACTCTGTTCCGATCTGACTTCTGGATGCGCCAGGCCAAACTCCTCGACGACAGGAAACTGACTATGACTGACACTGGTGTGCTGTGGAATACATACAAGTGATTAGAGCTCACAATCACTACAGCTTCTAAAACAAAGTCCCCCGCCGCGTATGTCTGTATGTTCGCGCTAAACTCAAAAAATATACTTAACGGAGGTTTATGCGGTTTTCACCTACTTATCAATAGAGTGATTCTTGAGGAAGGTTTAAGTGTATAATTTGTTAAGGATTACCCGTGCGAAGCCAGGGCGGGTCGTTTTGTGAATACTTGACTAATTTATAGGTTTATTAATTGAACCTATTCGGACAGACCCACTTTACTCGTATCATGTCATGACTAATATGATCATAAGATAGGGTTTGTGAGAAATTGTGGGATAATAACGGATTGTGTTTATTTTAGCAAATCAGAGTTGGACTGGGACGAATGGTTGCAGTTTCTGAGCGACCTATGTGCTTTGAAGGAATTGGATGAAGAACTAGTACAAGAAACGTTGACAAACTGCGGATTACCAGGCCAGGGTAACGTCGTTGTACCACAATACAGAGACTTTTTCCTCACTTACAAACCCAAAGAGAAAATGCTTTTTTGAATATGTTTATTTAATTCACGAGGTGTCTTGTTTAGATTAAATGAAAAATTGAAAACAAATACATATCAGACCTCTACATGTATTTTTTCTGTATAGGTCAACCGAAGCAATTTCGTCCGCTGGGGTAGGTAAGCGATTGCCATATAGTTATGTTATGTTACCAAGGCAATCCGGAGGTCCTATAGAATCTAATATAGTAAAGCCTGACAACAGTTTATTTAACCCTGAGATAGTGTCGCTGCAAACAGCTTACGTATGGCAATAATGTGCGTACGTCATGTATAGTCGGGGTAGTGGGCATTGGCTTCATGTTGATACTCGTATAATGTCAAAACATATTGCTTACAGAAAATTCGGTTCTTTCAATTTACCTATTCGTCAAAATCTGATTCTAAATATTCAATATTTATATATTCTTGTTGTGTCGCTTTCAGGACCACCAACCTCGAATAAAACGTTCAGTCTCCAATTCGATTATAGGATTTTTATCGTCGATCTACATAAACCTTAAATGAAATATTAAACTTTAAACCAAACAACTAACCAGTTCAATAAAACCGCACTATAAAATGTCAATACCGGTCATGTCAACAACCAACTTTAAAACATTGCTTATTGGAATGCTATGTAATCCTTCGTCTTTTTAAGCTGTAAGTATTTGATTGCATTCACTACAATTTTTTTCGCATCTTTGGTCATTTTTTTGGCATTTTTATCTTAAATTAAATTCAGAGTGAAACATTAATTTTTAATTTGACCACCTGTCGTGAAAAAAAATTACTAGAAAAGAAATGAGCAAATAACGTCAAGTTATTGAGCATGTTATGCAGATTCAAAAATGGTATGACACTAATGACACATGTACCTCCCTGCAATAAAATAGGAATTATTATCATCTTTCGAAAGTCTCATAAAAAATAAGTTAAAACTAGGAAATCTTCAATCCGTTGCTAAAAGTATTAGTAAAAATAACGATTTATGTTTAGATAGGTATCTTATTCTGGATACAGAAATAAAAAAAAGCTTATTCAGTATTTGCCGAATGCCTAAACGAAAGAGATGGAAAATGCTTATCTCCCTTTTTAAGGATATCATTGAGTTGATAAAGATTCAAAGAAAAAAATACAGGTTGAAGTTTAATCAAATTATTAAAACAATTTTACAATAGGTGCTCGAATTGCTTTTCTCCGGCTCGTATGCACGCTTGGCACCGTTTTCTAAAACTTCAAGTTAATTTTCTTAAATTAATTTCGGATATGTTTCGTGCTGCCTCGAACATGCCGCCGTAGTTCCTCTTGGGACCTTATTGGCTTGGAGTAAATTTTATCTTTTAAGCATATAATAAATCTAATGGATTTTGGTCCGGGGAACGTAAGACCATGCCCAACGTGGTCCCAGTCGGCCGATCCATCTTCTTGGAGCGGGAACCACAGCAAGATGGCTGACCAGAACACTACGCTCGCGATGTCCGCGTCCACCTCACACAGATATTCCCAGATAGATTGGACGATTGGGACCAGTGGCATGGCCGCCGCGTTCCCCAGACCTAAACCCATTGGATTTTTTTCATTTGGGGATGCTTAAAAGATAAAGTTTACTCCAAGCCAATAAGTTCCCAAGAGGAACTACGGCGGCGTATGTTCGAGGCAGCACGAAACATATCCTTAATTTAAGGAACTTAACTTGAAGGTTTACAAGACGGTCCCAAACGTGCATACGAGCCGGGAAAAACAATTCGAGCACCTATTGTAAAATAAAATTATTTTAATAAATTGATTAAACTTCAACCTGTCTTTTATTTTCTTTGAACCTTTCTCAACTCAATGATATCCTCAAAAAGGGAGATAACCATTTTCCGGCTCTTTTTTTTAGGCATTTGGAAAATATTGAATGGGCGTTTTTTTTATTTCTGTATCCAGAATAAGATATCTTAACATAAATCGATATTTTTACTAAGTAGCAACGGGTTGCAGATTTCCTAGTTTTAACTTTTTTTTTATGAGGCTTTCGAAAGATGATAATAATTTCTATTTTATTGCAAGAAGGTACATGTGTCATACCATTTTTGAATCTGCATAACATGTTCAATAACTTGACGTTATTTGATCATTACTTTTCTAGTAATACCTATTTTGTTATCTTAATTAACTATTCATGATGCCGTACATACAAAAAAAGCAACTTCGAGACCTTTCCGAGAGCACACTGGCACTAAAAATGTTAAAAACGGTAAAAATTCACGAAAAACCTTAATGAGGCAATAACGTGAAAACCGTGCCACTTTTACTGGGGTCATGTTAAGTTGGTTTGGGGCCTCTTGGCCTGGTCTACCTCCAGTGTCACTGTGACGTGTCACTTATGGGATACCCTGTATATTCCAATATGCGACCGGCAACAAACTCGGCGGGACATATCTTTTCAAAACATTACCTACATCTTATAATTAACATGCATCTTATAATTATCATTAACGAGTAAATGAGAAAAAATACAATTTAAATTACTATAGAATTCATGCAATTACATACAGTGGGTATTTTTCTTTATAGAAATATGATTTAAAAATATATATGTGTAGGTATCGAATCATACAAATACGTAGCTCTTTCAGAAAACATATCAAATTCTTACAAAAGCAAAAGAAAATAAAATTAATAAAAGAAATGAGAATATATATATTAAACATATAAATCTGAGACTGATTGTTGTGAATACCTACATCAAATATTTGATATGCTTTCTTACCTGGGCTGTGTCACCTATAACTTTACACATAATACAATGATTTTAATTGCTAAGTACTTATTTTTATTACAGTTTCTGGTTTGGACCATGCATGTTTGTCAAGTAGTCCTCGACTCTGTAATAAGCCTTCAACATCAATACCCTTTTTAAGTAATTCTTAAGAGCTGGAAAGGGTAATCTTAAAGCATCGTCAGGTAACTTGTAATAAAAATTAATGCAGTGACTTTTGTATGTTACGGACACTAAACTTTCTGATAGCAAGCTTATGAGTGCACCCATATTTTTACACTTGACTGTACCTACAAAGCAATCCGATTGGATTGCTGCTTAAATGGCTTAACCTGAATTTTGACTTATTTACATTATGGTGCTCCCACAGGGCAGTTTTATATAACTTGATAAAACATCGTGTGATAGGGACACCATGATAGTATTGACAGTGTTATATTATGTAACAGCTAGTGTAGAGCACCATTATGTTATATAGTGTCTGTAATGTATAAATATGTCACAGGCAACTTGACAACTCCGGTCCCTACCTCATATTAATGTTCTTAAAAAGTAGGAAAGGTGTAAGTAAAATTGACAGCCTAATTTAAGTAGCCAGGTCGCCAGACTGTTATATTGTCTAATTATAAGATTTCTGACCGCTTAGCATGACTTGCGTTGTAGCGCGCATGGAGTCGTATGGATATCTCATCTCATTCTCTATCATCGAATCAGGCGTTACTGTGAAATCCATATTAATGGAAACAATAAGATTTCTTTGCCAATTATCGATATAAAACGTGTTAGTGCTGACCCGTTATAGGTACCTTCGTATACTTTACTTACTTTCTGTACTGATACTTTCGTATTTTTGCATGCAACTAATGTTCCCATAATCCCACCGAGAAAAATATGAGTAGGTAGGTACCCAAATAAATATAGATACTTACTCATGGATACATTTAAGGCAACGCAAAAAAAAAGGCTTTTTTATTACTGGATTACAGCACCTAGAATAATTTCAAAATTAGACCCTGTGCGTAAAGAGAAGAGTCGAATTAAACATTTTATTGCGTTCCTCTAAATTTAATTTGTTCATGAATGTATATGTATAACTGTTGTTCGCCTAGCTATAACGTTGGTATTGACCTCTCATATTTTTATTTTTATCTGCCTGCTTTTCTCATAAAACTGTCACGATCTGAGCCACGTTATCGGCGGGTAATTGAAAATCAACCCGATAGGATGCCATTGAATAGTTGACGAGAAACGGCTATCCCGGCAGGGCCCCATCTGCGTCTACCTGTTACCCGTGGAGCATTATTATATATCTCCATATAAAATGTCACAATACAGATAATAGGGTTATTTCTGAACTTGTGAATATTTTTTTTTACAGCGGACATTAATAGTACATTACTATAGAGGCCGGGAAGTAAGGGATTGCCGGCCGAATAGAATAGACGGATAGTTATGAGGCCGACAACCCCTTTTCACGCCGAGATTTGTATAGTGCTTTTCTCAAACTGTAATGAAATATAATAAAAATATGATGATGATGATGATTGTTTCATGTCCTAATGTTCTAGGTTATTCAGTGATTTACGGAAATGAATAATATAATGTATTTTTATTATATATTTATAATTCCCGTTTCATTCAAACCCAATATTATATCTTTTTCCGTAATAAAATGCGTACTATAAAATCCGTAATAATATAATTAGCCTGCGCCCTGCCCCGCTGCTGGCGGCACCCTAGGTTTGGTTTTTTATAATGTGTTTATATGTATTTTTTATTGTTTTTATGTGTTTTTGTATTTTACTTTCATATTCATGTTATAAAGAACCTAACTTATGAAGAATAATAAATACAGATAATTACTGTAATAGTCTGTACCATACACGCGATGGTTTTTCCTCTGGGCCCAAAATCGACGATCTCCTTTGATTATTTTTTACGGTTTAGGAGATGCAGCCCTATAAAGACTTTTCTTTTTTTTTGCGTTTTTTAAATATTAGTTATATTACCTAGAGGTTTCCTAAAGGGGAACGAAAATTTGATTAATTTTGCGCTACGACGCACGATTTAGGAGAGCACTATAAAGATGAAAAAAAAAACGAGCCATAAAGCAAATACTGCCTATAGTTTTTTTTTAATGGCTGAATGCCATGATGCTGTGTCACAAATATCTGTGAAATGGAAATTAAAAAAGAGCCACTTCCCGGCCTAGACCTGCAACTTTGTATGAAATTTCATTAAAGACCTCTCGTCTGGCCGCGCCTGAGTCGTGATGCTTCCCAGCCCAATATGAATAACATAATATCAATCATAATATCAATATTACAAATATTGCATGTTTGAGAAAAACTTATTACACAGACAAAACCAGATTGTTGGGTTTTGAGTTATTTTTTAAATCAACAATAACTGATTAAGAGGGGCCAGAAAAGGAGAAGGAAACGATAGATATATTTATATACGAAAGGCATCGCAAGGGGGGGTTTCACCCTTTTATCTCAACTACTCTGAAAATATACTCGTCATATCCCACGGCTATGTCATTACTCATTAGCAGGGATCGTACATTTTCCAGCATTTATGGTGCACGAAGTGTTGTTAACGGAATTGGTATAAATAATATCAACCCTAATGATTAATTAGCATTTATTACGTTGATATTAACCTTAATTTACCCTTTCAGTTGAAATTATCTTTACCAATTCCGTTAACACCACTCTGCTGCACCAAAAATGCTGGAAAATGTACGATCACTGCTCATTAGCTATTTTATAATAATGTTATGCAGAGTAACGATATACAATTGAAAATAAATGAAAATTAGACATGTTTTCGTGATCATATCGTGCCACCTTTAACCTTTTAAGTTAAGATTTTGATTGGAGTCTACCATAGGAAATACTTATAATCTAGTATCCGTGTGAAAGTTTCATGACATTTTCTCTTCATTAAAACGTGTACCGTAAAATGGGGTGAGTTGGGACAAATCCGAAGTTCAAACCTCAATAAAAGCTTATTTTTGTGGGTAAGTATGTGGCACGTTGATTTATACACTTGAAAAGTGTTCCGGTAGTATGAACTTTACTTTTTCAATGATAATCTGTCGTTTCATTTCATAGATTCAACGATAAACACAAAATAGTAGGAAATCTCAGCTTACCCCGTAGTCGGGGTTGGGAGATAGGAATTGAGTGAGACGGGACGATTGTTAGAATTGACACAACATTACAATAGCTTCAATTCTCGAGAGCATAAAGTATTTACGTATCAATGTGATAACTCTGATCTAAAAATACCATCTCACCCCCCTACCATACCTCCTCACTCCATTCATAACCCAACTACCCTCGTAATCCCTACTCACCCCATTTTACGGTAGTACCTAATTAAATTGATATAAAAACTAAAATTTTGCTTAAGCCTCTAACATATTATTTTTTATCTCCCATTTATCAACAGATTTGTATAATAAACTATATATTTTTTTAAACTTAATAAGTGTAGCTTTACGACTTTATTTTTTATATTCAGATTTCTGCTACATTTTTTTTATTAAAATTGGTAATTATAAAAAAAACAAAAAAACGTGTTTAGTCTTTTCTACTTTATTATTATTTTTTGTTAAAAGTGCTATGTTTTTGTTCTAAAAATAGATTCCTCATCCCTAATTTATCCGAAAATGATATATCACATGCCCTAATAGGTATAGTTTTAGAAAAATGTTGCTCCAAGTGAAGCGCGGTAGCGTCTAACTTCCCCCCTCCCCCCCACTAAATGAGAGGTGGCTCTCGACGGCTCCCGGTCTGTATTTGCTCAAGACCAGCTAAGAACCAACTGTGCCAAGTTTCAGCGCATAGTCACAAAGTGCAAGGTCCCCATACAACAGTGTGCATTAACAAACCAGCTATATGTCATTATGCAAATAGCAAAGATAAATTGATATACCAATTGAATAAATATTGTGGGTTTGTTATATTTAACATACATTATGAAATTGAAGTAGGTATTCATGACAAAATCACACGTGATACGTGTACAGCGTGCTAACGAGAACATGAATGGTGGCTGATGGATCCCAATTGATGCTGACACAATGTATTATAACTTTATAACTAATCCTAGTAGCATAAAACAAAATATTGTTTGACGCTTCACTTGTCGGCCGGGGATGGAGAAACATGGAAACATTTTGTAGCGTAGGTCATATAAATACTTAGTGCATTATTGACGAGAAGAGAAGGTGAAAAAGGCAATTACCGACTCAGTATTCATTTTAAATGGACGAAATTGGAAGTACCGACGACCTCACTAACCATTAAAGAGTCATTTAGCTGACACAGAGAAAGTAGATATGTACTATCAATTGCATTGGTGAGTAAAGACTATTTTCGGCTTCACATCTCTATTTCGACTGTTTTATTTACTTTTTCTTTAAATTTGTTATGTACGTTATTTGTATTATTGTGTTATATAAACAAATGAATTATATTTTATTAGGGCGAGCGAAGCGAGCCCTATCACTATTCGACAAACTATGCATTCTTGTGGTACACATTACGGAAAAACTATCGCACTTATAGGTTTGAAATTTAACATAGTAATTTAAATTCATGTCTAGATGTGTTATCAAACATAAAAATATCATTTTATAAACCTAAAAAAAAAAAATAAAGGAATAACACTTTGTATTACTACTAGCGTCATCTGTTAGAAAAAATATGAATTAAAATTCGTGCTAATGTACTATGTGCTAACAAAGATGAATACAAAAAACTGGTCAAGTGCGAGTCGGACTCGCGTTTTAAGGGTTCCGTACATCACACAATTTTTAACAATTTTTTTGTACGTGAAACCCGTGAGTTATTATATTACGTCTTGAAAAACCCGAATTGGTCAGATCAAAAACCAGATGTAACATGAAGTGTTACGGAACGGTGGCTTATATCTCTGCAACTATGCAAAGTAGCTTGGATAGGAAGATTACATCCCGAACAATAGTACCTACAACTGTCCAAATGCGAAGACTGAAGGCCGAGCTCCGCGTAGAGCTGAAAGCTCGGAGCGTCCGACGGGTTCGCGCTTCCCACAACTTCCGCAAGTGTTTTAAAAGCGAAGGCCGAAGAGAGGTAATACCTATAGTGCTTTTTTAAACACGTAACAATAGTAACCTAATCAATCAGTAGTACAAGTACCATTACGGCTGTGTGCCAGATACAGCCTAGTCGCATTTTTTGTCTTCAGTCCGACTCACGCTTGATCATAAAGGCACGCCTCATCGGAACGCTTCGGGGTTTCGTTCTTATGCGACTATCGGCCTAGTGCCTTCGTAATAGCTGTCTACACCACGTTTCACGTGGGCCATTGCGGCTGTGTCCCTAAAAAGCCTAATCGCATTTTTGTTCTTAAATCCGACTCACGCTTGACTCTAGATATTTAATAGGTTTTCCTGTCATCTTTAGGTAAAAAAACTGTTTTGTGTATTCTTTTCAACATTTTAGACCCTGTAGTTTCGGAGATAGAGGGGGTTATTTGGTTATTTAATGATTAATGTTTATTTTTTATCTATTTTCTTGAATAACTTCTATACTTTTTATACTAAATTTATAATATATTTGAGATTCTCACAATGAGCCCTTTCGTTTGATATGTAACACGATATAGTTTGCAAAAATTTGTTTTTTAATTTTCTCATTTACCCCCCAAAAGTAGTCCCTATATTTAAAATATTTGTTGACGTTACATGTCCGTCTTTGGGTCACAGACTTACATATGTGTACTCAATTTCAACTTAATTGGTCCAGTAGTTTCGGAGCAAATAGGCTGTGACAGACGGACAGACGGACGGACAGACAGACGCACGAGTGATCCTATAAGGGTTCCGTTTTTTCCTTTTGAGGTACGGAACCCTAAAAAGGGTTAAAAGTTTGGATTCTGACCCATCTCGCTTCGGTCGGTTTGATTCCCAATTTAGCAATTAAGTTTCTGTGAATACTGGAACATTCATACTTGCTGTATATTCACTGCGGAGGTCAATTTACTCGTATGTTCTGTTCTGTAACGCCGATGAACTGATCGGTCATGTTGTGTTAGCAAACTTAAATCGGGCATTTTCAGTTCGAGAAACAGTTTTAGTGTTACTATTGCTTGAAACTGCCAAAATTATAAGTAAAGATAAGCATATTAGGCCGTCTGTATCGGCCCTAAATCACTGGAGTTTGTTAATACAACCCGACTGTAACTTGTATGGAAGCTGCACGCCGACTGCACGCCAATTGCAACGTCGGCGTGCAGTTCAACAAAATGACCCAGAACCCTGGCAATACCTAGCGGAACTCAGGTTTGGTGCAACATAGGCAAACGCTGTTTTGGTCATCCGACTCGTTTTTATGAGCACTTGGGAGATACCCAAAATAGAGCTGTTGCTGAACCCTGGCAGTATTTAGTGGAACTCAGGTTTGTTGCAATATACGCACACGATGTTTTGGTCATCTCAATCGTCTTGATGAGCACTTAGGAGAGTACTACCCAAGATAGAGCTGATGCTGAACCCTGGCAGTACCTAGTGGAGCTCGGGTTTGGTGCAACATAGACGCACGCTGTTTTGGACATCCGACTCATGATGATCACTTGGTAGAGTATATATAGTACCCAAGGTAGCTGATGCTGAACTCTGGCAGTACCTAGTGGAGCTCGGGTTTTATACAATATAGGCACACGCTGTTTTGGTCATCCGACTCGTCTTTTTGAGCACTTAGGAGATACTCCCGATAGAGCTGTAGCTGAACCCTGGCAGTATTTAGTGGAACTCACGTTTGTTGCAACATAGGCACACGCAGTTTTGGTCATCTCATTCGTCTTGATGAGCACTTTAAGAGAGCAAATTATACGTAAGTTTATGTGCGGAGCAGCATGATTACCGCCAGTAGGTGTCCAGACGGGATAGTTTTACGCTCAATTGTGTGGTGTGGACGCATAAATAAATTCAAGGACATTGACTCGCTGACCCAAGATTATGTAGGAAAGTCAGTTGGCTTCCTTACAAAAAGTACTGGGCGACCGTGTAGGATGCAATAAGCGCTTATGAAATTGTATATTACCTGTGGATGATATTGGCAATTTGATTTTGTCGTCTGGACACGTTTTTAATGGACAAAGTAAAAGCTGTAACAGATAGGCGTACCGGACAGCGACCGGGGTTCAATTAGTAGGTATATTTCTTTCTTGCTCTCACTTATAGCTGCGTCCTTAACGGACTTATTACGTACCCATTCGATCGAACATGGAACAAGCCTCGGACTGGATCAAAGTCGCGGTCTGGTACGTTTAGGTAGAAAAACTCCGCGAGCCCTTACAAAGCTCTGCTTTTTGCTAGTTATATTCAATTGCGACTGTGAATTGCTGACAGACTTAAATAACTTAAAAAGAAAGTATATGTTTTCCCGCCAAACATTGTCTATGGAAATGTAGTTGTTAAAAGTATATGTGATAGCCGAGCACCACTTTGTTTCATATCTGTCTATTGCAAAACATGTCTAGTGACCTATGTAGTATCTTATTTTAATTTCTTAGAATCTGCTTTGAAGCATTTCTTTAAGTAAGGTAATTTAAGTTGCGAAGCCATTTGTGCTCCTGTTGGATGATTTGATTAAACTAACGGCTCGATTCGAACTTTAAGATACGTCAGTTAATAGAGCTACGAAGAGTACGATATGGATTAGATGTGTCAGTGTCAAAAGTGACTGACGTATCTTAAAGTTCGAATCGGGCAGTAACTGGTTTATATTTACGTACCTTTGCAAATTATTAAATAACCTGCCTTTCAGTGTTCCGTACCAGAAGGGTGACAATCGGAACCCTATTACTAAACTTAGGTAGGTAGGTACGCTATCCGTTCGTCTGTCTGTCAGCGGGCTCAATCTCAAAAACCGTTATAGGTAGACAGCTTAAGAGCCAACGGGAGTGGTCATTTCTCCACACAAACGTACTCCTCGTTTTCCTCCGCGGTTTTTGAAGCTAGAGCAATGATTTTTTCAACACAGATTAATATTGTCAATATCTGTGTTGGGCCGTTTTGCTTTTTTTGATATTTTTGTTTTTTAAGGCGCTAGAGCCCTTCAAAAATGGCCAAAATGGCCTAATTGACTATGCCGCAATGAGAGGCGTGGCATTCAAAACTGATATCAATTAGCCAAAAAAGCAAAACGATCCGACACAGATAATTTCATAATCATTTAGATTTCCAAATTTGGTTACGATTGGTTAAGTTTTGGAGGAGGAAACAGAGGAGTACAAAACCTCGATTTTTGAGATTTTTACGCAGGATTTTTCGCCTTGTCCTTATCGCACTACTTTTAGGTGCCGCTTCCGTTAGCGAGACGGGTATATTTACCTAAAATATTTAAAACTCAGCTCCTGTTTCGTCTTAAATCTCAGAGTGTGACTGTGATTGCTATTGCCTCTATGATAAGAAAATATAAAAATAAGTGGTGGCTCCATACAATAAACTTATTAAGTAGGTATATTGTTTTTTTTATCTCTGTATACATATGGTTAAACCTAAAGTACCAGTACCTAACTGGATGAAACTCCGAAAAACGAATGGCTGATTCAGGCTGCAACTGTGGGTACATACTTGGTACATACTCGTATGTAGGTACAAACCTCAAACTGAAATTGTGATGGTATGCGAAAGCGCTAGGGCGTGGGTTGGCTCGTACTTGTCCGGTTTTTAATATCATCGTCGGGTTTGTTATATTTTCAGAGACAGTGTATTGCAACGCGACTTTCGATTCATATTTGTGCTGGCCGCCCACGCCGGCGGGCGAGGTGGCCAGCCAGCACTGCCCGCCGGCTCGCCTAAGTGACACCTCACGTACGTTTACTGTTTTCAATGTACAATATGCATATACTATAAGAACCTGATCTTGATCTGACATTACTTACATTCGCGCAAATGAGATGCACTGAAATTTTAAATAAAGATTAAATTGATGGCCGGGATTCGGGATATAATTGCGCATTCCTATCTCTATATAAATAAATTACATACATACATTCAATTTTTTATTTATTTGTTATTAGTAAAGGATTTATCGCCCGTCCAGATTAGTGAGGTCCTACTGTAGTTGTTTTCAATGATAACTTAGTAGTTAACTATTTAAAGTAAGATAGGGTAACTACGAATAAAAAAAAAGTAGGTAAATTGTAAGTAGTAAAAATATGTAAGTATATTTATTTATTTTTGCTTATATCGGTAGGTTTCGCGTACCGCCAGTGCGAACCGAGCGGACTGTGGCAGGGCCGCCGGCCTAACGAGTCGAGCGCGGTGGGGTGGACTAACTACACGCCCTGCTTCCCGCCAGAAGTTCAGAATCTCTTCGTCAAAGTCTACGACAATGAACACGTTGCACAGGTTACTTATCTTATTTCATAGATTCACTAAGGTAGTGAAGATGTATCTGAAACTATATCTCTTGAGGTAAAATGACCCCTCGTTGTATACACATACATTCTAACCATATCGTCCTTCTCGTGGATCCGACCGTTTCTTGTGAAAGTATCATTATATTATTAGTAACCAGTAGTAGTAGTATGGATTATGTGCAAATTAAATTTAAATACGTAGTTCTAACATATACTATGTTTTCAGTTCCATGAGATTATTATTGGTTTTATTGACAAATGTTATAGCTATTTTTGTAAGTTATAAAATAATATTCACCAATCATAAAATACTTAAGTAGGTACATACCTTAAGTATTTGAGCAAGAACGATAACTTTCTTTTTATGTAGGTATGTGTTTAAAAAGTCGTTAACTTGGTAGAGAGTTTTCAGGAGCCGTAATGATAAATCCCATCAAAAACATAAATGTGAAATGAGAGTCAAGTTCAATATTAAGAATATTCGTCGTTGTTGACTTCGCCGGAAAAAGAATTGAGATTTATATGGGTGCCTAGTTTGCTTGGGATGTAATTATGTGAAGTTCAGGATTTGACTTATCTAGTTTTTACGTACACGCTACATTATATTTGTCTATGTTACTTTTCTAAAATTTAGTTTGTTCCTATAAGCTTACCTACCTACTTATTTCTCTATTCATGGGAATATATACCATGGTTTAAGGTAAATATTCCTTAAGAGGATCATTTTAAACATATTTTATCTCCTCTACTAGAGCAAAACTAGGAAATTTTAATCAAACATTTCAAGAACACGTCTACGATACACAAAGCGCTAATGAAATTATCTTTTTCCAGCTTAAATTCGAAATAGCGCTGCGCACTAGATACATGGAAATCGCTGGCTTCAGTATATCTCTCGTCGCGTTGGCGGTGTCTCTTTTTATTTTTTCATACTACAGGTTAGTAGCGTAGTCACTAGTACCTACTCATTTCACTGTCATGGTCGGATAAAGTGATATCAGTAAAACATTTTAATACTAAAGCTGCCTGAGGGCCGGATCGTGACAGCGTGACATTGCAACTAAGGCATTTGTAATTTGTAACCTATAAGCCGAACCATAATGTAACTTGATGTAGGTAAATACACGTACAAATAAGTACTTATAATTTTTACAAAAGTGCCAGCTCCCGGCCCGGGACACGTACCTACATGGGTCAAAAACTTGTTGAGTACCTATATACGACTTTCCTATGAAAATTATAAAATAAATGGATTCAAGTAGGTATAAGCCTAATTTTCGTAAGTTATTCTTATCTGCATGTTAAAAACTTCTACTTTTTTAAATTGGTATGAACAAAGTCTTAGAAAAATGTATCTAAATCGATATAAAATAACGACGATTTACCTGAACGTATTTAACCTAAATAATTAGGTACGGTTGCGGTGATATCCATACATACGTCTTGATATGAAAATTCTTTGATGACCCTGGATTACCTAATAAAATTACCTACCTTGCTAATATTTATTAGCTACTTAGTTATTTTTTAATGAATCCACCAGTATTTCCATTCCCCTTGCTGCACAGATGTTTGCGCAACAACCGCACCCGGATCCACAAGAGCCTGTTCATTGCCATGGTGCTGCAGGTGTTGATCAGGCTGACCGTGTACATCGACCAGGCGCTAGTGCGGAGCTGGCGCGCCGCCAACGACACCGCCGCTCTCAAGGGCATCGACAATATGGTAAAAGAATCCCCGCTCTAGGCGGAAGTTTTTAAAATATAGGTACAGAAAACCAGTTAGGTACTCACCATTTTATGTTCCTTAAACTTGGGAATAGTCAGCATTGTCTATGCTTTTATTAAAATAATATCTCACATTATTGCTTGATATCGTAAAAACAAAATAAACAATCAAAAGGTCTTCTTTTTCATTTTGCTCAACAGAAAGTACGAAACGCTTACCTACAAATTAATTATACATAATAAGTAAGTGAAACCTGATGGGTCTAATATGTAACTTAACATTTATATAGTTTAAAAAATATATGTACCACACTCTCACACTTAAAAAGACACTTGTTAAAACGTGACTCGTTATGCAGGTACCTACATAATTGACTGTTTAGGTAGGTGTATTGGCCGGGTTCTCAAGATTTGTGTAACTTGAGGGTAGGTAAGGTATTATTGTAAGTAAATAGTTACAACAAAAGAACGGTATCAATTAAATTAATAAAAATTTAGGGATAGTCATCAGATATACGATGACCGATGGACACAGATCCACTTCAGATAAAACAACAACTGGATATAGTAGGTACTACCCGTCCGCTACAGGTTGGCCGTTACCTCCCGGTCTGCTTCCCCGCATATGACGCCTTCGCCTTAACTATCCACTCAGCTGGCACAGCTTTACAACCATGTAGGCTGATGTAGGTACCCTATGTATTACATACTTTTATTTTACGTTCTATTTATTTAATACAATTTTTGTGATTGTATAATACCTATTATTAAATGTTAGTATGTACATTTAATACGATCACAAATATTGTATTAAATAAAAAGACCATTTAAAAATAAAATATTAAATTATTTTTTGTCGACAGTACTAATAATAATTGTACCTGTGACGTTATCATGTACACCTAACGGTCGCCGGCCAACTTGAAGCGAATGGGTAGTAAATCATAATCTCTTTATAAATCTAACTGGAGGGCGGTAGGTAGATACTAAACTGCCTATTGAACATAGATAATAACAACAGAAAGCGTTCAAGTATTGCTTTAGCGTCTTGTTTCAGAAAAGTTTCTTATTTTCGTAGTACCCATGTAGCTGTATCGAGAGTATCTACTCGTAATAGAATCAAATCGTTAGATTTCTACAATATGTTGTGAAGCGGTTGTGAAGTATAATTTGAAATTGAAGCAGGATGACTGCTCATCAAACACACATTAATTTAATATACCTGCTATTGAAAAAGTTTCAAGTATGCTTGAGATGTTACTAAGTTCAATTTACTCGTTTCCATCCACAAGAGCTTGGGCAAGTTTCGAGGCTAGCACACAACTCAGAGTGGACACTTGAGTGTTCTGCAGTACCAATATCAAAAGTACCGCACGATTACGTGGGACTAGATAGATTCGACTGCTTTTTCGATAACAATAGGTGCTGAATTTTCGTATCTGTGCCAAATTTCAAACAATTTGCTTTGCGAGCGCTTTTGAGGTTTATAAAATTTTAGTGTGGCGAATTTATCTAAATAAGCTATACTGTATTTAGATACCTTTTATATATGTTGTCTTTTAGACTAGACATAAAAATTCAAAATCGCTCTCCTTCTTGATTCGACTGGCAAATCATATTACTTTTTGGCAACCGGGTTTTTTAACCTAATTAGACCCCGCTGAATCCGAATTTGCCGGTTGGTCGATCGAAATCTTGACCGGAAGTGAGATATTTGACATTAAAGGTCCCTTTTTTTAGTTTTTCGTAAATAACCCTTAAACGGTGGCGCATAGCAAAAAATGTTCTATTACATAAGTAATCTGCATAAAATTGCCTACAAGAAAGATTCGGTACAATTTTTCGCTAGGATCAATATTCAAAGAGATATTAACGCGGGAAATTTAATTATAATCACTTCTAAGGTCCCTTTTTTAGTTTTTCGTAAATAACTCATAAACGATGGCCAATATCAAAAAATGTTGTTAAACGATAATAATCTACACAAAATTTTGAACAAAAAAGATTCAGTACCCTTTTTGCAGGGATCAATATTTAAAAAGATAATAAAGAGGGAAAGTTCTAGTATAATAAATTCTAAGTTTCCTTGTTTTTATTTATTCGTTAATATTTGAAAAGTATGACTCAAAGCAAAAAAAAATATTATACATAAATAATAAACATAAAATTTCCTACAAGAAACATGTAGAACACTTATCGCTAGGATCAATATTTAAAAAGACAAAGCAGCGAGTAAGTTATAAACAATCAATTTTAAAGTCTCTGTTTAGTTTTTTGTAAATAACTCGTAAACGGTGTCCCATAGCAAAATAGGTTTTTAAGAATAAATTATCGACATAAAATTTTCTCCAAAAAATATCTGGAACTCTTTTCTCTAGGATCAATATTTAAAGCGATATTAAAGGAAGAAAGTTAATTACAATCAGTTCACAGGTCACTTGTTTTTAGTTTTTCGTAAATAACTCGTAAACGGTGGCCCGTTGCAAAACAATATTATACATAAACATTAAACATAAAATTGTCCACAAAAAGGGTGTGTAAGGTTTTTAATAACAACTATTTTCGAATTTTCATTTTGCATTGTTCGAATTGCATAATTTTGAAATGCAGAAATGATTATTTAGTATAAAAACAAAATGAATAAGAACAAATTGCATAATTTCAGAAATAATCATAACTCAGTTGCATAGTAATGTATCTGCATAACAGGCAATCAGTATAATGATCACTTTGTATACTATTTAATGCTCATAACGTTCTTTTTCTATAAAAACCACGCACGCTTTCCAAATGTCCAGGACCTCATGGTCCCGAGAATTTGTAAGGGACAGACAAAATAATAATAATAATTCAGCCTATACACGCCCCACTGCTGGGCACAGGCCTCCTCTCACGATCGAGAGGGTAATAAAATGTGTACTATTATAAAATAAGTCGGTTCTGGCGCTTCGCCGGCCGCTGCCGCGGTACGCTCGTTTCGCTCGCTCGGCTCGCGCGCTGTAGGGTCGCAGTTCTACCTAACACTCCTCCTCGCTTCGCTCGTCGTCGTACCTAACGGCGACCTGCCTTAAGGTAGAATATGTAAGTTGTTTTATAGTTTATGTCATATTATATTATGCCACCCGATCATTCGTTAAAATATAGTTCTACATTTTAATCATAATACTAACTGTATGTTATAACAAGTAAAATTATTCCTAATGATCGTTATAAAGAACGTTTTTATGATTATAGAACATTCTGTAATTTAATTATTATATCGAATAATGTTATGGATTTTGTTTCTATACATTATGTTTATTATGAGTTTTAAAAGTAGTTAAATGTTATGCAGAATGTTTGTATTAAAATTGAACGGCACCCCCACAAAAAAGGTTCTGTACACTTTTTCGCTACGATCAATATTTAAAGAGGTATTAAAGGGGGTAAATTAATTGTAATCAATTTCCAGGTCCCTATTTTTAGGTTTTCGTAAATGACTCGTAAAATAAGGCTCATAGCAAAATAAGTTCTTAATGTTCTTGTAAATAAATAATCGCCATAAAATTTTCTACGAAAAACGTATTGAACACTTTTCTCTGGGATCAATATTTGAAACGATATTAAAGAAATAAAGTTCATTACAATCAATTCACATGTCACTTCTTTTTAGTTTTTAGGGTTCCGTACCTCAAAAGGAAAAAAACCGGCCAAGCGCGAGTCGGACTCGCGTTGCAATTTTTAACATTGTACTTTTTATATGTGAAACGCGAGTGAATTGCCTTTAAAAAACCCGTAGGGGTCGGATCATAAACTAAGTAATTGGTCCGACTCACGTTTGACTGCATATTTCTAATAGGTTTTCCTGTCATCTATAGGTAAAGAACTATTTTGTATGTTTCTTTTTTCAAAATTGTAGACCCAGTAGTTTCGGAGATAAAGGGGGAGGGAGGGAATGGTAATTTTTTGGCTATTGGGGGGGGGGGGGGGGGGCTTTATCTCTGAAGCTACTGGGTCTACAATTTTGAAAAAAACATACAAAATAGTTCTTTACCTATAGATAACAGGAAAACCTATTAGAAATATGCAGTCAAGCGCGAGTCGGACATTACTTAGTTTATGATCCGACCCCTACATTGCCATAAAGGCAATCCACTCGCGTTTCACATATAAAAAATACATTGTTAAAAATTGGGTAGTGTACGGAACCCTTGCAACGCGAGTCCGACTCGCGCTTGGCTGTTTTTTTCCTTTTGACGTACGGAACCCTAAAAACTAAAAAGAAGTGACATGTGAATTGATTGTAATGAACTTTGTTTCTTTAATATCGTTTCAAATATTGATCCCAAAGAAAAGTGTTCAATATGTTTTTCGTAGAAAATTTAATGCTGATTATTTATTTACAAGAACATTAAGAACTTATTTTGCTATGAGCCTTATTTTACGAGTCATTTACGAAAACCTAAAAATAGGGACCTGGAAATTGATTACAATTAACTTACCCCCTTTAATACCTCTTTAAATATTGATCGTAGCGAAAAAGTGTACAGAACCTTTTTTGTGGACAATTTTATGTTTAATGTTTAAGTATAATATTGTTTTGCAACGGGCCACCGTTTACGAGTTATTTACGAAAAACTAAAAAAAAGTGACCTGTGAACTGATTGTAATTAACTTTCTTCCTTTAATATCGCTTTAAATATTGATCCTAGAGAAAAGTGTTCCAGATATTTTTTGGAGAAAATTTTATGTAGATCATTTATTCTTAAAAACCTATTTTGCTATGGGACACCGTTTACGAGTTATTTACAAAAAACTACACAGGGACTTTAAAATTGATTATTTATAACTTACCCGCTGCTTTGTCTTTTTAAATATTGATCCTAGCGAAAAGTGTTCTACATGTTTCTTGTAGGAAATTTTATGTTTATTATTTATGTATAAGATTTTTTTTTGCTATGAGTCATACTTCTCAAATTATTAACGAATAAATAAAAACAAGGAAACTTAGAATTTATTGTACTAGAACTTTCCCTCTTTATTATCTTTTTAAGTATTGATCCCTGCGAAAAGGGTACTGAATCTTTTTTGTTCAAAATTTTGTGTAGATTATTATCGTTTAACAACATTTTTTGATATTAGCCACCGTTTATGAGTTATTTACGAAAAACTAAAAAAAGGAACCTTAGAAGTAATTATAATTAAATTTCCCGCATTAATATCTCTTTGAATATTGATCCTAGCGAAAAATTGTACTAAATCTTTCTTGTAGACAATTTTATGCAGATTACTTATCTAGTAGAACATTTTTTGCTATGCGCCACCTTTTAAGAGTTATTTATGAAAAACTAAAAAAAGGGACCTTTAATGTCAAATATCTCACTTCCGGTCAAGATTTCGATCAAGCAACCGGCAAATTCGGATTCAGCGGGGTCTAGTTAGGTTAAAAAACCCGGTTGCCTAAAAGTAATATGATTTGCCAGTAGAAATCGATTTTATGAAAAATAAAACCAGTCTATTTACGCATTTTAAAGCCGATATTAAATGTACATACAACAATTTAATTGAACTCTCTTGGTTTCAGCCCTACCTATGTGAAAGCTCGTACATTCTCCTGGAATATGCCATCACAGTGATGTTCATGTGGATGTTCATCGAGGGTCTGTACTTGCACAATGTTGTTACGGCGAATGCTTTACGGGAAGGCATTTCTCACGTAGTGTACTACGCCACCGGATGGGGCTTGCCCGTTATTCTGACGGCAGTTTGGGCTGCGATGACTTCACTGCACTATAGGGGCGAAAGAGTCAATACGTGAGTACCTAGTATCTATCAAGTAGGTATCTAAAGTTAATATTGTTAACTTTTTGTTTGCATTGCAATTTCAACTCCTATGTTCACGTATTGGAATTACAAAAATTACAAAATTGTACTAGAATAAATAGTGGAAAATATCTAAATCAAATATCTTCCGCTATTACTTACAAAATCCTTTGTTTTGTTCCAGTTGTTGGTATGGATATAATTTCTCTCCCCTCTATTGGATTATGCAAGGACCGCGGTTGGGAGTTATACTGGTATGTTTACTGTTTATTTCTAAACAAGTAACCCCCGAGAACGAACACGAGACAAGTTAACAAATTATACACTTAAACCTTCCTCAAGATGATTCTTGAGTGATCTCTATTGCTAGGTGAAAATTAACCGCATGAAAGTTCATTCGGTAGTTTTTAAATTTATCGCGAACATACAGACAGACAGACGCGGCAGGGGACTTTGTTTTATAAGGTGTATATTGGTAATAGGGTAGTATTTGACTAGAAAGTAAAATAAGCTTCTTTATTTTAACTCTCAAAACGGTTAGCCACTATAGAGTTACATGTAATGAGACACAGACATCAAGACATGTGACGTCACGCTGAAGTCACGTACCTACTTTTTATAGTCCTAAAATAGCCGTGAATTTTTACGTTTTCCCTATAATTTGCCAACATCTCTATTATGGCCAACTAACCTTTTAGCGCTTCATATAATTTTGTGTCAGAAAGCCATAAATACATAATTGAAAGAAAAGGTGTTTCCAAGCAGCGCGGGCAACGTAGGTTGGGTATTTTAAATGCGATAAAATATGGTTACGTACTACGACACCCTTTCCGTGTAACTCGTTCACCGTAACTATACAATACCTATACAATGATTATTGTTATTAGTGATAAATTTGTGTTATATACACAGGTTATATATGTTAGTTATAAGTTTGTGAAAGCCACTATTAGATATATTATGTTATGTAACTGTAACTTAATTAAATTATTTGTATTTGCTACACCCTATTCAGGGTCCATGTGATACCTACCATGAGAAATATGTAAAACCTAAAAATGTACCATGGAAGCAAGAAATAAATGAATACTGAATACTGAACTCTGTCCGCAACACTACACTGCAGACTATTTATATGCTGTTTGATGCTTAGTAAGCTAAATAAATATTATTAATATCGCCGAGTTCATTCATTTATTATCATAGATCATTTTTACTGCCTTGCATTTATATAACACAAAACATACAGTTGTGGCACGAGGGGTAAACATACAACGGTACCTACATTACGGTTCCCGCAGAACGGAGCACAACGGGGGTTTCTGTGCCTGACACGCCTGCCACGCGTTTCACGACTTTACGTTTACCGCATAGACCTTCACTAACCGCACAAGTGCTTTCATTCCCATCTATATACTCATAATACCTACTTATAATTACTGAATTCTCTAAAGTGCCTTCCTTCCTGGATTTCCTGGCTCGATCGAGTGAAACTTATTTAAGTAGGTCAACTGGACATTATTCGGGTCGGAAACATATTAATGCAACGTCATATAAGTACCTACCTTAACTACGAGAAATATTGTGTTAAAATGTTACACGCTTGTATTGCTATGCAAATTTTAAATGCAACTACATATAATTTCCGGACCGATGTTCTCATCGCATAAAAATTATATACGTACAGTATTAAAAATCAGTCACGTCGTTGGTAGTTAAATGAGCTAATTTTATATGATTAGTCCGCATTTCTAAGATATTGTCAACTTTAGCCGCCATAATTCGCATCGATAAAAAAGTATAACATGGTTCGTGCCTAGTATTAGTAAAGGTAACCTGCAGCTTTGTATGATACAAGATTCAACAATTTCAGAGCTTAAGCACCTACTATAAACATCCGCTTATAATTTTAGTCGGTAGGTACCTATACCTACATCCTCGTGTCTACATAATTATTTTACGAGCAATCCTTGTTGTATTTTCATAGTAGGAACCTACAAGTGGGCAACCTTTTAGCAGTGTAGTAGTTCTTTGTATACCTACACATTAATTAGCTATGTGTGGTAATTTGTGTATAGACAGAACTAACTATTAAATACTACACTGTTAAAAGGTCGCAAACTGGTACAACATCGTATCTGGAAGATGAAATATCTATTGATTATTGTTCAGAAACGTTCAAAATGGATAAAATTTTGATCCTTTTTCTTAAGCTCAATTTTAATGTCGGCAATAAAAATCAACTTCACAACTTTTAAGATAATCTAATTTTATGTATCAGTATAATATGTATAATATGTTCTTATAATTAACTTAATTCAAATTGCATATTTTTTAATTAAAATATTCAATTAAATGTATAAATTCAATCATCATTCAAATCTCTATGTTTCAAATTTAACTATGGCAATTTTGTATTCAAAGCTTTGACAGTTATAGAGCTTTCAAAAAAACTTACTTTGTCATCTTGAATCCCAACGACAATCCACTTTGCCACTTTTTGTATTTCTCGTATTTTTGGAAGTAAACCAGCGTTAAACTACAGTCCACTTATTATTTCACCACCTTAACAACACCTGAGACCAGCGAAGATATTACAATGATTGATATTTACGTAAAAACAAAATTCATAACAAATATTTAATACTAGCGGTCCCGGCGATCTTCGTAACTCCATCCAATGAATGTCATAAGTTTCGAAATTCGCACCTCCCAAAACGGTATATCATAATGACTTTTACGAAAAAGTACATACCGACATGTCAGCCGTAATTTTTATTTACCACTAATTTGTGATTTATCCGATATTTGATTGATCATGCCGTTCTTGAATTGTATAAACGGTGCAACTAATTTGACTTATACATATATGTATATAGAGATGGGTAGTGAGTAAATACTCACGGATAAATACCGAGTAAATATTCAGTATTTACTCAATATACCCGTATTTACTCGTTTATACCCAAATTGGTGGGTATAAACTATTTAGAGTGCTGAATGGGGCATATAAATTTGAAATATAGGTGTATTTTGTAAGCCGCTACTGGATTAAGTACTCAAAATTGTAAGAAATGTATTTTTAAGAGGGGCACTCCATACATGTAACTAATTGTCACAAAAAAAATCAGAAACCACCAACGTGTTGCACATCATTAAATGGGTCTTTAAAAATAACTGGAATGTTTCTAAGAACATTTTTTGGATAAATTGAATATTTTTGGAAAAAAACCGTTTCGAAAGGCCAAAATAATGTTTATCTCTCTATAACTTTAGAACCAAAGTTCAGAAAAAATATGAAAATATATCTGGAGATTAGCCGTATAATAGAGTACAAAAAACAATATTTTGAACATCATCGGTTGTGCCATTCTTGAGTTTTCTTTAAAAAAACCCTTAATAAAAGGTTGTAAGTGCCGCGTAAACACGCACTTTTGCGCGACATGCAGTTATCTAGAACATCGATAGAATTTAAGTACCATATTTTTAAAGTAAATAGTATTTACTTTAAATTTAACAATTGTAAATTGTTAACTATGCATTATCACAATTTGCCTCTCACTAATAATTACCTTTTTTTCCTAAATTAAGCGTCCTATGTGCTTTTTATTTTATAGATATTGTTAATACACGTTAGCACTCTTCAATAAAAGACAATTTTGTTCTTAAATCTCACTTTTTGAATATTTTATAAGCAATCGTTTTTACCCACCTAAATGAGTAAATACGGGTATTTATCGGGTGCTTTGAGTAAATACCGAGTAAATACTCAGTATTTACTCACCGCTACCCATCTCTATATGTATATCATACTCGTATATGTAGGTACGTATAAGTTGTAGATAAAATAGATTACGGATATGCCATGGCATTGTTATAGGTACTTTATATTACTACATATTCGTATTTCTTTTCAGATAAATCTGGTATTTTTATTGAATATAATGAAGGTGCTCATTGTTAAATTAAGAAGCAGCGAGAGTTCTGAATTAGAAAAAATCAGGTAAGCATTTATAGATTTTATGGTTTAGGTAAGTACTTAGTTTAATTTAAAGTTTTGTAGATATGATAAAAGGATTTTTAGCATATTAATTTATAATTCTGCCTCAAAAAAAAAAAAAATAACCTTATAGATTCACTCGTGTGTTAATTTGTCCACCTGTCCATCTGTCACAGCCAATTTGCCATGATGTATACTCACATAAAAAGTTTGTACCTAGGGGAGAGTGGGTCATAGAGGGTCACGTGTAAGGTCGTATGGTTTTAAAATGTCGGGATCCACTTGAGAGACTAACAGAACTGCCGATGAATGGCATTGTTACCTTTTGTTAAACCAAACCGCTAATTACCTGTGCAAAATGAAATCAAGAACAACAAAAGATTCCACACAGATAACAACTTTACCGATTGAAGAATAGAGTTAAAATTACAATAGCAATGCATCTCTTGCAATCTTCCTCGAGATTGGCGTGGGCACTAGTTTTTACGAAAGCGACTGCCATCTGACCTTCCAACCAACCAAGAGGGTAAATTAGGCCTTATTGGGATTAGTCCGGTTTCCTCACTCGTCCTTGTGTCGTATTTATCCTTATCCTTCCTCATTGCTGAGGGTCGTGGCCTCCACGAATTATTTTGTGGACTAACTCCTTCCACTTGTTGCGATCTTCAGCAGTGTGCAGTGCATCGTGGATTTTAGATTTAGTGCCTTCGCGGATCTGATCTGTCCATCGCATTGGGCTTCTACCACGTGGTCGCCTTCCTTGGACTTTCCCAGTTACCAGAAGCATTTCCAGGTTGTCATTTTTCTTTCTGGCTATGTTTCCAAAGAATTCCAAAATTCTGCGAGAACAGTAGGGCTACCGCCAATACCGAAAATCGTCAATTGCGGGCATTTTTCTCTGTCACTCTAATTACGCCTTCATTGGAGTAAAAGAGTAAGATCCCCGCAATTTGCGAATTTCGGTTTTCGCGTTAGCCCCTCAGATGGTTGACAGCCTGACAGTAACACCCACTTCTTGTAGGATGGACACATTTGTGCGGTGGGCATCGTACATAAGTATCGAAATACTCATTGGTATTTTTTTTATTTTTTAAATTTAATCTGTTTATATCATAAAAAAGCATGCATATTTACAAACTTAACTACTAATCTTAAATTAAAAAGATTTGAGTTAAGGAGTCTAGATAGTCATATAGAATTAATTATACAGTACTATTACAGTTTTATTATATTGTTTCAAGATAGGGATTCGATTATTCTCTCATTTTAAGCATGTGTTACTTTATAATGTATAGATACACAAGCTAGCTTGCCCACGTGTTCGATCTTCTAATGAGCTTATTAATTCATTTGGAAATCTATTCAATATACGCGGTACAATTCATTTCCATACTCTTCGACCGTATTCATTGTCTGTTTTTACGATCTCAAACGTTGGAATGTTATCTAAGTTACGTAACCGTGAGGGTCGCATTTTTTGTGTAAGTACTTTGTGTTATTGTAGTATTGGGTACAATGGATAAGTCTATTTTTCAAATACAGTAAAGTAATTGCACTCTGCAGTAATTGAATAGATTTTCATAATTACTTATATATTTATATTTAATTTTCGTAGGGACAATAGTCTTAAGTATACCTACGTAATTGGAGGTTATAGATATCATTTAAGTAGGTTTTGTATGATCTTCCATAGCTTTCTAGGCCATGGTTTATAACAGAATCCACAATAGACATGTAAAGGAGTCTTATGAATGAATTACATTTACATTTACAAGTTGTGATAGGCACGTGTAGACATTTGTGCTCGTGGGCCACGATCTTTGGTGTGAAGTTGATTATTTTATACGGCGCGTGAATGTGCATCATTTTAGTTTTAGCGTAGTTTATACTTTAAATCATAATTAGATTCCAAAAAAAAGTAAGACTATGTTGCCACTTTTTAGTAGCGCGTCTTGTATTTATGTAAAAATAAGTAATTAAAAGTACTTTTTTTAATTGTAGAAGTTTTATCTTAGCGTATTTATTTATAAAAAGGAATTTACTATTTTACAAACAAATTATTGCAGTGGCATCATTGACTTACTTTTTTGGAATCTAATTATGATTTAGAGTTTAGTGACAGACCTAAGGTCGTGAGCCCATTTGCACAATATATCGAAGTCATACTGCATCATGGTCTGGGCAGTTTCTAGATTCTCATGGGCTGTGATTATACATGTATCGCCTGCACACTCGTATACAGAACCATGCCGGAAAAAAATACACATATCATTTACGTATAGCAAGTATTCCGTGGGAGCTAAACTTGAGCCTTGTGCTCTGCCGCATAAGGTCGGAATTAGGTCACTCTGTTCGCCCGCTATGTTAACGGCGCTGTATCTATTAACATGGTAATTTTTTATAAGTTCAAGCATAGGTCCCTGTATACCATTTTGTTCTATTTTTTTATAAAGTGTAATGTGGTCCAAAGTATCAAAAGCTTTGCTAAAATCAATCATTACGACAAGTAGGTACCTACATGGTGTTTTTTTTTTCTAAATGTTCGTTAATTTCGTGTGTAAACAAGAGTAGTGATGTACTTATATTTTTTGAAAACCTAACTCTTTCGTGGTATGAGCCGGATTTGAACCCGCTACGTCCGGATTGCAAGGCGCACGCTCTTACCGCTAGGCCACCCGCATTTTTCTGAGTGGAAATGATATAAAAATTCCATAGTCTAAAATTGGGGTACAACTTTAAATAGAAATTAAAATATTCTTAATGTGTTTAGGAAAGCGGTCCGAGCCGCGCTAGTGCTGCTGCCGCTGCTGGGCATCACCAACATTATCAACATGACGGAGGCGCCGCTAGGCGGCAGCGTGTGGAAGTTCGCCCTGTGGAGCTACACTACCCACTTCCTCAGGTCCTTCCAAGGATTCTTCATCGCACTCATCTATTGTTTCCTAAATGGAGAGGTAAACAAAACGTCCAATCAATGTGCATTATAATGTACATTTTATTTTAATCTATTAGAACCTTACATAACCCAAATAAAGTACAATTTCTTTTGTTTAATTGCTTTACGTTTAAAATAGGGAAATTTTGTATGGTGGACCTTACGAGGCTATGAAAATTGTACCTTGTACAGAGGCGAGTATTGTATTATATGCTCATATTGCTTATAGTACAACTTGTATATTTTAAGTAAATTTAAAAACTCTGTAACGAGCGGTATTGCACACATCTTAAATTTACTTCCACGAAGAAAATATAGAAAATGTAACAAAAGTCGGATACCTATTCATAGCAGTAATTACATCCAATTGAGTATTTTTGCCATTGTAAACATTGACCTTCGCACGCCTTTTCTGTGCACCCTCAGTCGCGGCCTCCCTCCATTATGTTTGAAATAAGGCTGGAACCAAGGCACTTGAGCGTCCTAACGAGTGCCAGCAGGTACCTGTGAGGGTCATTGTCGAATACTCGGTGTCGCCGTCACTAATCTATTCAAGAATGCGTGCATAGCATTCTTTTGTAAAGCTGAAATTTAACGTCGTGTGTCAACTTTTCCAACTTGAAACACCAACTAGTCTGTATTGTATCTGTAGAGCTGTGCATCGTTTCTGCTTTACCGACCCCTTCCAAATAACTACATATTTCATCACAATTGCGCAGTAAGCGTGCAATTTCACGCAAGTGCTGTCCATTTTACTCCCACGGGCGTTAGCGCTTTTTTTTTTAATTAGGTAAAATACTAATGTTTATACATAATTTAATTGTTTGGTTTATGTTTAAAAATATTTTCTTAATTTGATTTATTTAATAGCCCGTTTAAAATATTTTACACAATTTTTCAATCGTTTAAATTTTACCAGTCAAAAAATGACAATATAGCGGACGAATGACTGAAATGTCACTGTATTTAAGAATTATTGCGCGGTTTTTTTTTGCAAGTGTGTTGAAAAACATTGTGTGTAACTCCGAGGGTAAAAATATTACAAACTCGAGTCTTTAATTCACTCCAGCCTGCGGATGTCGTGAATCTATAGACGTCGTTTGCAAAATTTTTCGCTTGTTCGGGTATCAATAACTATTTGTAATTTGTAAAACAAATAACTATTCTACATTAACTAGGTACCTAGAAAGGCTAGCATACTTCGATTTATGTAGTCCAGGCGTGTATGCGACACGTATCAATTGGGTGACAGCGCGTGCAACGTATATGGGCGTAGTGGGCGTACCTTATTTACAGGTTTTCTGTAACAAATGTTTGTTATCTACATTTATCTGCAGCAATTTTAATACCTGTAGGTACCTATAGAAAATGTGAGGCGGTATCTCTCTCTGTTTATCATGTTGTTGTCTTTTTTACCAGATTGCCTAAGAAGGCTTGTTTTTGGCTGTGCGTGTCTAACCTACCTGCGACAAAGAAGGCGTTTCATAACTATAGTTGGTCAAGCAGATCTTGTCAGTAGAAAAAGGCGCCAAATTTGAAAAATGTAGGCGCGAAAGGATATCGTCTCATAGAAAATTTGAATTTCGTGCCTTTTTCTACTGACAATATTTGCTTGACCATCTATACTTCCAGAATTTTATACTTTTATAAGTTCGCTAGTAGGTACCTGCATAGACAAAACTGCAATTTTTATTTTGACATAAGAAAAATATAAATCACGATGGGCCACCTTTGGTGAAGGTACCTTACTTCTTTGACAAGCTCTTCAGCCTGTTTTGTATCTTAGTCTTAGTTATGGAAGTGATATCGGGTACCTATATTAAATTTAGGTATAACAATTCAAAATGACAGATGTTAGCGCTAAAAAAGTAAAACTGAAGCTCAAAATTAGGTAAATAAGTATATTTTATTATGACACACTTACATACGAATTAAATTTAAATACATTTGCACTCGGGGGTCTTTTTTCTGAGGAACGTATTCATGATTTTAATTTTATATTTCTTGGACCCATGGTTTAATTTTTTACACACCAACGTGAGGAAAGTACTAACTGTAAAACATTACAAATTAAATCCAAATGAACGTTTTTAAATATTTATCATTCAAAATCATCACTTAAAAGTGTGCCAGGGGCCCGATTTTTTAATTTCGACCGTTCGATTTCGTGTATTTCGTATTACAATAATATCTCCACTACTAGGCATTTAAATTCTACTAATAGAATTGAAAACGAGTGGTCAATACCACTCGATTCCCAATTTCTATCGATCGGTTTTGAAAAATGAGCATTTCTCCGTTTTCCACCAATTTTCGAGTGCCGAAATCGAGCAATCGGAAATTCAAAAATCGGCCCCCAGGCAACATGAGGTACCAACTCATACCACCCTTGTGGATGAAATGCAACATTCTCATTAGTTTTTGAATAAGTAACAAAGAGAATCTTTACGAGCTGATGGTGTGGTGAAAGGTATATTGCACCTATTCCGCAGGTAAAGCAGGTGTTACAAAAGCACTACAGCAACTACATGGCTATGCGCGGCAACGTACGACGTCACCGGGATTCTTTCTTCAACTTTATGTCCAGCAGTGGTGAACAGAAACCCAGCAGGGACAAGTGAGTTCAAATAATTATGTTTTAATATTTAAAACAGGGATCGGATACCGGTATTTTTTGTATGGGAACGAAACCGGTATTTTTTCGTTCTTTGTTAATTATTTCATTTCTAATTATGCAATCTAATAATACGAATTCGTTACCTAAAAACACAACTAAGTCCTACATTTGAAGTATAAAATTATTCGAAATATATGGTTATTTCGAAGTTTTTGCAAGAAACCGGTTCCGATTCCTGATTTAAAATGACTTAGTAAAGGAAATAAAGCATGATTCAGCAATCATTGAATAATGCAAAACAACTTTACCTTCCTTTACGAACGTGTATTGCTATTTCAGTCAGTGTCGGTACAAAAAGTACTGAGATTGACTGAAGTAGCATGACAAATACGAACATTTCCGAGAAAATACGATGAAAAACAATTAAGCACTAAGGTACATACGAGGACTGATCCGAAAGTTATTAGTTGCTCCGGCTCTACTCATGCGATTGCAATATGATTTATCCCATTGTGAGGGATATTTCAATGCTACTTATGTCCATGTTTTTTTTTAAACTGATGCATTTTTTTTTATTTAATATATTTTTTACTGAAAGCTGTTTTGTAGGGAGTTATAAATTACTAAGAAAAAAAATGACGTATTTTTTTTCACAATTAAATGATTTTCGTAGGTATTGAAATCTTTAAAAATCGGACTTATATTTACCCGGGTCTAATTATTCGGTTCCTTCTGCCATTTTCGATATACCGGGTGTGGCCTGTAATATGAGCAAAACATTAAACAGTATGCTGTATTTCCTCATACTGACCAACATTTGTTCAGCGACTTTTAAAAATAACTTGGGGTTTGATTTTTAATACACTTTAAAGTTTATTCTAAGACGCAATGTATTGCGAATTTTGTTATGTTTAAGGCGTGACAAGCAACGTTAATCACAATGATATGGCGTGGCGATGGCGTCCATTGAAGATAATATTTATATTGTATGAAAAATAGGGAGTCTAAATTTCATAATTTTTAAAAGTTGTTGAACAAAAGTGTCACCGTTTGAAGAGTAAAATCTATGTTTTAATTATTTGCTCATGTTACAGGCCACACCCGGTATAATTGATAAATAATTTTACATGATAAAGCACATTTTTGAATTAGTATCTGAAATTACTACTTTTGATGAAATGAGTAATTACTCATTTCATTCGAACTTCAGTAATTACTGACACTGATGGTTAGTCTTCGGCACGTCGAAGTAAAAAAATAAAAACTATGCGTTTTCTAAAAATGAATCGACGTCACCTCTTTACGTACTGAAATATCCCTCACGATGGTATAAATCATATTGCAATCGCATGAGTAGAGCCAGAGCAGCTAACAACTTTCGGATCAGCCCTCGTATTTACTAAGTTCACTAAAATTCTCGGCAAACCTTCTTGCTCGTCTGTAGGGGCTAAACATACAACGAGCTGCAAAAGAATATATATTACACTTTTGATGTTGGATATACTTGTGTTTCAGAAACAAAAAGAGCGATGAGATGGAATTCGCGGAGGCATTGCAGCCCCACGGTGAAATAAACATTATGGAAACCAACGCAAACGCGGAATATGCAACGTGAGTTTAAGTCATTTCATAAACACAAAGCTATCTGGATCCAAACAAGACAATATGTTCTTACTTACGAGACATAGGATAAACAAAGAAGAAGGGCTTGCCTAACATGATTTATTATTTCATTGCAGGGAGACAGTATGATCTGAAGCGGAAATGGTAGCGGTTGTCGTTACCGTTGAAACTGAAATTAATTGATTTGAAGAAATAATCTACTTTATCTACGACATACAAGAACGTTTAGGCGGCAGTTCAAACACACTTAAGTAAAAGTCAAAGAGAAAGTGTAAAAGTGAACACTTATACTTGTGGTAAAGTTAAAAGTGTCTAAGTATATCGATTCAATTTAGCCGATATTTTACTTCTAAAAGAAACCGATTAGGTAGGTATTGCAAGTGTAAGGGTACGTATTTGTTTGTTGTTTAAGTAGGTATGTAGTTTCGTTTATTATTGTTAGTAATGTTTTCTAAAAATAATCATTTCGTAAGTGAGTTTGTACCTATAAAATATACGCGTTACTTTTATACATTTAATTTTAATATATTTTAGTTACAAATACAATATATAAACACGACCAGATTTATATACAAAACTTATCTAGTCATATTATTAATAAGTCTTCAATAGATAAGTTTCCTTTGTCGATTGAACTAAACATCCTGTAACTTATAGGTTGTCGAGTTTGGTATGTACCTACTTAGGAGTATTTTAATGATGTTAAAATAAGAGTCACGTCTACAGTTATTATCTAACAGTCGTCAGCTTTAATGTGCCTAGGTATATACTTAATATACTAAATCCAGAAATGTATTAATATTTCTTCGCACATTAAGGAATCTATGACCTGAATTTACTACATTTTATATTTAAGAATATCTTAATTATGACATGTAATTCAACTTACACGGACTACACAGACACCGCATTATGAAGCGTTTACAAGAGCACGAGGTCACCACATTATAGGTGCAATATTTACTTGTAAAATGCTACGACTCAAGCAGCCCAACAGCCCAGGTTAATTTTTGTAAATATTTTTAAATTATACGAGTAGGTGTACCTACCGGTCTACCTACCGGTCGCAAATAGGCGCAACTGAGATGAGCGGTCGCGCTCCCATACTTACGTGAGCGCTTATGTGTGGTGTCTTATGTACTCCGTCTATTAGTTGAGGCGGTCTGTGTATAATTAAAACACTACCTACCTACTGAATACCTGAACTATGTCAACACTCGATACACCTAAATGGCCCGAGACTTTATAAATAGATCAACCATTATAATTATTGACTTTGTTCGTCATAGTTATAGGAAAATTTACTAATTAAAAGTTGGTGGTCTTTCACAAAAAAAAGTTTTGGCCGAGTGGACTCTTATCACTGAAAGATTAAAAATTAAATACTATGTTCGTATATAAATAATTAGTGTAGCATTGTACGAAATTTTTGGGGTGCACACGCACACACTAGGCCAAAGGGAAATAATTTTAGACTAAATCTAAGCCCCAAAAGGAAACTGTCAGATAGTTTTTTTTTGCATTTGAGTACAGTAGCGTAGCGTATGAAACAACACGCCAAAGAATCTGCCACCTTGGCATACTTTTCTAAATAAATTGGGATATTATCTCTACAAATCGCGTTCAAAAGAATATTTCACAGTAAGTATAATTATTTTTTAAGTTATTAGAGAATAGTAGATACCTACTTCTGTCTGCTCCGCTACTTTTGGATACCTACTACAGACATTCAGCATAATATAGGTAGGGTGACTGCTACAGTTATTGGCCACTACATAGTAATTGGCCTTTCCTAACAGATCAGAAATAAAACAAGCCAATTGAAACCTTATTGTTAACAGCGGCCAATTACTATGTAGTGGCCAATAACTATAGCAGTCACCCTAGGTACTTACGGCTAAAAATACATTGTAATTAGTAGACCTAATACTTAACTACATTAAACTAAGTATACAAAATGAATTAAGAATTAAAACATTCAATATACATTAAATTAAATTAGAAATGCTAATTGATTGAGAAGCGTAAATAGGATAAGTTATATTCTACCTATTTGGAAAGGGGCAGTACCTTATTATAGTAATATATGTACGGTGCTTTAAGAAGGTCTAAATTTAGATAGCTAAAAATTGTGTAGGTAACTAATACATTATTAAGATGTTAGTCGTAATTAATGTAATGATATATGTATGTAAAACATTTGAAAACCTTAATCACGTCAACGGCTCTCTTGCTGCCATAGAACCTGAATTTTGACTGCCAGACTTAAGTTGTCCTATATTAAGAAAAAATAACATCATTTTTAGAAAAGACGAGTACCGACTCAGTTCCATAACTTTACTTTCATTCCAAATGAGGGAAGTAGGTAGGTACAGGTAGGTAGGTACAGGTAGGTACAGGTAATAAATATAGTATAGTATAGTTTCTTGAGTTATTTGGAATTCAAATTTAATTATTGGATTGGAATTTACTTTGTACTATGATTTATCCTAGCATTACTTAAATTAAATCGTTTTACCGTGTCAAAATGTGTAGTATTTATGTCTATCGTGTAGGTAATATTTGATACCTATGTAAATAACCATAACAATTATAATTGCCTATGTGAGTATCCTACTGAGATTCTTCTTAAGTACATATGTACTTAAGTACCATAAGTACCAAACCATAGGTATATTATCTATGGTCTGGTGATATTCATAACCACCGGTACATAATTAAGCCTTTGGAAGCCAAGAACGTCAAAAGTTGTCGCCACTGGAGCCAGTATTCGTACTCATAGCGCCAGGGGCACCTACAGGGGTACTACGATAACTGGCGTTGCATTTAGAGCGGCATGTTATCAAACACAAGATAGTTGTGGTGTAATTAGTATTTTCAGTACATATGGTGCTACTTTACCGCCCTAGTGCGGTAATTGGCACAATACGTGCCGAAAAATTAATGGGCCATATGTACTGTAAAACGTACAATACACGTGCGAAAAGGTAATTCGCAACTCGTGTCGATTTAAAACAATCCCTTCGGTCGTGTTTCAATTTATCGCCACTAGTTGCGATTTTCCTACTTATCGCACTTGTATCGTAATGTACTATTTCGCCGTCATGTCAATGGAGTAATATTGTCATCAACGCTAAGCAACAAATTGCACGAAGGTACCTACATTATCATAAGTTTAGTATAATGACTCTATGTGTGATTGAATCAACCTAATGTTCCAAATAGATTTTTGAAAATACTATATTTTTGTCAGTATTATCTATTTGAGTAAGTAGGTATTAAAAGATAACGTTTACTTATCTAAGTTCTAATTAAAAAAATAATCAATGTTTGCCATATAAAAATCACAACATTTTTTTTATAAGTATCTACATTTATTATTTAATTTCTAATTTGATACATTTTACACATTATTTTAACGGGTGTGATTTTAACGGGACCGGAGTATACCTTTAGGAGCTATCTTTGTGGAACATCGTTGGCGTAAATCGAAGTATACAAATTACAATGTGGTATGTTTTAAGCTGTATAGTAGGTGAGCCCAAGTGCGGATTTTAGGATTTACTCAAACCCGGCAGATTAACATATTTGCATTCTGTTGAGTACCATTTATGAGTCCTTTATACAGCATCGTGCGTCTAGGACAGCCCAGAATAAGTAGTAAATAAATTGATCGTCAGAAATATTCGAGCGTATCAGATATAGGTAAAGTGGATTCATTACTTGTTGAAAGAGTCCATATCAACAACATGAAAATTGCAACTAAACGTAAGGGAGTTGCAAAAATTGTTACCTACCTTAACACTCTAGAGCGCGGTCTATTTTTGTTATTATTTTGAAGGGAATAATGTAATATTAACGAAAAAAATTATTCTGTTGATTTGCACAAGCCGAAGTAGCAAAAATCCTATGCGGAGATTAGTAATACCACTCGTTCTTCCTTTCACATTTGTTATTTCTGACTCTCTCACAGATACTTCCTCGGATGGCAATGACGATTGCAAAAAGCCTCCATTCGTCCTCATCCGAGATGGAAGGTGATTTATGTAGATGGAAAGTAGGTAGACATCAGCCAAACACACTCAAGCATAGATTATTTCAATACTTGACATTCCATCAAACGCAGCCGTCGTAAGAGACTACATATATACATGTATTTGTATATTATAAGCTTTTATTGGCATCAAATTGTTTTTATGTCAAAATTGTCGAATTTGTCAGTAACTGTACATTTTTTTTCCAAATTCTGTATGTGTTAGTAATTGTTAATTAGTAGGTATGTATTTGTATATAGGTACATACATATATAATTTTTTGAACAAATGGTATTTTTGGAACTTGCTCGACTATGTAATAATAAATTGTAAAATATAATTTGGTGGATGTATAGTTAGTAGAAATTTTCTGAGGTGATTTTCGGCTCAACCATTAATCTGTTAAACAAAGGGCATTGCCGCCTTTATGCAGTGCTGCTATTTAACCTTTTCGACGCCGCGTCAAACACAAAAACTGTCACTCGGACGCCACGTCACCGAAGTGTCAAAACTGAAATTGAACTTTATGCATATGCACGTAGGTCTATGTTGCTCTGTGGTCTGTGACCGATTAATCCGTCTTTGGCGTTGGACCTGCGGTGCTGATATATCGGTCATTGGCGTCCAAAAGGTTAATAGCTACTTACCGACTCCCCTACGAGTGAAACGAACGATCCCGTTAAAATAACAATTTTACAGTTCTACTTATATGGTTCAAATTCATGTAAATAACAGCTCATTCGTCGATCGATCGCCCACATTCGGGTAAAAAAAATCGGAGATCGACAAATAAGACGGGCACTATTGAATAAATAGGTATACCTGCTGCAATATATTGGTGGAAAATTCACCGTTACATTATATGCCCCTGTTGCAGGTCACACCATATACATCGGACTATTATAAATATAGCAATATAATGTAACAAAACAAACAGATTTTATAATAAAGTACTGTAAAATTGCAAAGCGCACTTTATTTTTAAACATTATATATTTCAATGTTGATATATATATATATTTCCTTTCTTATTGTGGGACGTCACATTATTACAATCTATAAATTGTAAATACAGATGTAAATCACAATGAAAAAATCAACGATGGTCAACTCTGGCCAACGTGGCACTCGAACTAGTGATCCAAAAGACTCGAGCCTTTGGAGATTTTTTTTTAGGGCTCGCCTCATCTCTTGAAGCCTAAAAGGCTAAAAGCCTATTTAGCTCTTTAGCCCCCGAGCCTAGTTCTATTTAAGAGCCTAGACTCTTGGGGCTAATAACCTTATTAAGCCTCTAAAAAAAAGCCTATTTAGCTCTTTAGCCCCCGAGCCTAGTTCTATTTAAGATCCTAAACTCTTGGGGCTAATAACCTTATTAAGCCCCAAGAGTCTAGGCTCTTAAATAGAATTAGGCTCGGGGGCTAAAGAGCTAAATAGCCTTTTAGCCTTTTAGGCGTCAAGAGATGAGGCGAGCCCTAAAAAAAGAGCTAAAAGGCTCGAGTCCTTTGGATCACTAACTCGAACCCACATCCTTGGATTGCCGGTCCAATGCGTTACCAATTCCGCCAATTTCAATTTCGCGTTGATTGACGGATGGTCAGCTGGCGGAATTGGTAACGCATTGGACCGGCAATCCAAGGATGTGGGTTCGAGTCCCACTTTGGCCAGAGTTGATCATCGTTGATTTTTTCATTGTGATTGACATCTGTATTTACAATTTATAGATTATATATTTCGTCACTACTTTGAAAAAATCTCGTATTTCACATTGCTACTCAATGTTGAATCGCAGTAACTCTGTATGCAATCCATACATAGTTGCCACATTTTTCTTTTGATTTACAGAAAAAGATACGAGTTTTTTTTACGTAGTGACGATTTCTTCCAGTCTAGGGTGACAAGTATCCAACATTTCGACTAGAAATACTAGAATGCACCTTCTTTCGGATGTGCATAGCATCCATTGTGAATTCCAAAGAATGCCAAATTTCACTAACTTATGTACCTAATCATTATTTGCTGTAATTTGTTACACCGACCAACCGAAGTAATTAACTGAATCAATCACGGTTGATGGTCAAACGCGATTGAATCAATATAATACCTTTGTCAATCGATTGATACCAAAAATAGTAAATATTACCTTCAAATTAGGGCTCGCGGTCGGGTCCGGGTTTCGGGTACCCGTTGCCGGGGCCCCGTTCTCGTGCTACACGAAACCGGATTTGTGGCCCGTTCGGAACGGGTAATTAGGATCCGTGTAGTTAAGATCCGTGTACCCGTGTTACCCGTGTGTCCGGATCCACGGATACAAGGGTCCGGTCCGTTCTTGATGTATAGTGACGATCGGACGCGTTCTTTATAAGAGCGAAGAATGAAAAGTTTATAACGAACAATAATACATTACCAATAACAAGCAAAACAGAAAAAAAACAGAACATCAACAACAACTAGATCCGGAGCCGAACTCAAATCCAGATCCGAACGCACTACACGGGCACGGATTTTGACGGGTTCGTGTAATTCGGAGGCTTAGCACCGCCGGGGCTAAGAACACGGATGCGCGGGTTGGCGTGTAGCACGGATATCGGGAGCCCTACTTCAAATGCAGGAGTTTATTTAGTATTAATTTATGGAACAATCTTACATAATACTAAAATAAAATAAAGTAAAGATTTTACGAGTTATTCCGCTGATAATCTTAATAAAATATATCTCATTGCCACAAACGTCATACATAAAAATGTTGCAGCTTCAATAATAGTTATTTGTTTTACACGGGGGTAAAGTTGTTGTTTAACCGCTCGTGCTAATATTGATACCCGAGCAAGCGAAAGATTCCAAAATTGAACCACGAGCGTAGCGAGTGGTTCGAAAAATGGAATCTTGAGCGTTGCGAGGGTTTCAAAGCACGAGGGTTAAACAAAATTTGCCCCCGAGTGAAACACAACATTTTTCACCACACCAACCCGAAGCAAATATTAAATGTAAAATATCAAATAAAATCAAACCCAAATGAATGTTATTAAATATTTATCATCCAAAATCATCATTTAAAAGTCAATTCTACCAGCAAACACAAGAAAACAACTCAAAATTAGCATTTGATTACTTTGCCTCACATGTGAATAAAATACAACTTTGCTATCAGTTTTTGAAGTGCAAAGTAAGCCTTTCCGAGCTGGTGTGGTGAAAAAACATTTTCACCACACCAACTGGTAAAAGCCCTCTTGATTGTTCAAAAACTAATGAGAAAGTTGCATTTTATCCACATGTGGGGCAAAGTAATCAGGTGCAAATTTTGAGTTGTTTCCTTATGTTTGCTGGTAGAATTGACTTTTAAATGATGATTTGGAATGACAAATATTTAAAAACATTTATTTTGAATTGATTTGCTTTGATTTTGTTTGATATTTTACAGTTAGTATTTTCACTATTTTCCTTGTGTTGATGTGATGGTGAAAATTTGTGTTTCACTCGGAGTCAAAGTTTGTTTAACCCTCGGGTATCAATATTAGCACGAGCTGTTACACAACAACTTTGCCCCCTTGTTAAACAAATAACTATTGTTTGACTTATATAAACGTTCTTACAAACATCTCCCTAAATGAACTTATCCACACTATTTATAAATTAATATACCTATTTGAGAAGGAAATCTGCCCGGTAACTTTCATTATACCTTCTTGTTACATAAACCTACTTCGTTTCTTTAGGGGTAAGAAAGTTGTGTTTTAACACTTTTAACCATTGTGCAAATTTTGAGAAAAGGATTTTAAAGCTGGCTGAGTAGCATTTTTTTGGCATATTAAATTATTATAATTAATGGTACCTAAAATAGGTACTTAGATATGTTCATAGTCCCATGTCTTGGCTGAAATACATTTAAGAATGGAGCAACGTCGGTCGAATTTCACCGTCCCATACAAACGGAGTTTCGTTCTCATTTTAAAACTACGTGTTGGATTGTAATGAAACTTTATACATACAATGACATATACCTCATGTCCTCATTGTATGTAGTCCTGTAGTTAATTGGTTTATATAGCTCCAGTTTATAAAACAAACGAAATATAGCAAAAACAAGTTTGGTATGAACAATTTAAATTCGCTGTTTACAGGACTAGATATAGCCTATTGTAAGTACAAATTTTCAGAACAATCTAGCTTGTCCTTTTAAAATGAGAGCGTAACTACACTTGTACGGAGAACCGAGCTTGCTGGGGACTTCTAAATAAACCTGGTCAAACCCGGCAAACGAGGCATAGTACTGGAAATTATTTTTTAACACCTTCTCAACCGTCAAGTTACAGTTAATAACATATACTAATCTATGCCGTCAAGTGCCTTTTTCATGGTGTATTCGCCGAACAGGTGAAACAATATTGGTCACAGAATACAGCCCTAACGGACGCCCCGTTCTGTATGGAATTCCCTTGACTTATGTATGTTTATGTATGTAAATATTCACTACTTTTACGAAGCTCGAGCCATCAAGGTACGGATTCTGTATTAGGTAAGTGAGGTGATCTGGCACACCCATCTTAGCCAGCACATCGAACATAACCCCCCATAGCACTGTCAAACGCTTTTGGTAGTAGGGTGATTCTTAAATAGTGTCCAAAAAATTTTTTTTTTATAAACGTTTTTATTTTTAACATATTATTACATATATCAAAAGTCAATATACATACATATACCAAAAAGCAATTTTTTGATTAATATGGTCAAGCTTAATACCCTCTGGAAAGGTAAATAAAATGAGTACATAAACACGGTTGTGACTAAGTGTCCCTCAGTCGTGACATTTCGGCATTTTGGTGGCCAACGCGGCTATTTTGATTTATATAGTTATTTTAACATAGCCTAAGTCACTCCTATGACTACGACAAACCTAATGACAGCTCAGACGTTAAAATCCGTCACATTATAAAGGCTGCAGAGCGTGACAAAGAATTGGATACACATCATACATACATACAAGTGAAAAAATTTTTTTTTGCTTTGGCAGTCGGGCAATAATAGCAAATGATCTGTAGCTAATAAAAATGCATTACTGAAAAGTGCATGTGCCTCTAAATTAATCAAACGAATTAAGAATGACACGACCACGTGTCTATATGTCACGAACGTGGACTCACAAGTCCGTGGTGGTGACAGATTTATGAGGCCACGGTTGTGATAATTTGGAACATGTTCGATATTACATAATAATTTCCTTTGATTGTGCAAATGTTAAATAATTAGCTTAATCTGCAATGTATGAGGTATATCTTATGTTACCAACAATAACTTGAAACTGCAACTTACTTTTAAAACTCTAACACGGCGGTGATGCGTTAAGGTTGACCGTTTTTTCAAATGAACACAAATAAATAATTTTCGACAAAACTTCTCCCTCCAGCCATTTGTAAACCTGACAACAACACAGTGTTGCTGTACTAAAAAAACTTTAATAGGGCTGCCAGTAGTAAAGATAATTTCCTACCGAGTACCGCATGTTTATATTACCACGCGCGGTGGTGACGCGATACCTATTCACAAAATGTATGTTGTTTAAAATTATATAAAATCGTTATAAATCCATACATACATACATACATTTTTTAAACAGTGTTGTAGAACAAGGATTAGTGTTTTATATTTGATATAAATTATTGCAAAATCACTTCATATTTTTTCAAAAAAAAATCAAATTTCACAAAATCTGGGGAAATCACACTACACGGTCCGTGACATTTCACACTTGTAATTTTTGTTATATGTTTCTAATACTCTTAGGACAATACATTTAGGTTGACCTAAAACTAGAGGTAAATTGCTAAGTATATTGATATAGAGTTTACTTATTTTCACAAAAATACATGCTATTCTTACGTGTTACACTAAATGCATAAGAATAAGAATTACCCAGTAGCTAGAATATTTTAATTTACCTACATCCTTATTTAAAGAGGTACTGGATTTAGGTACTATATACCATATTATGGAATGGTCTCATTACCCAATAAAGTAATAATATATATTTATCTACAAACAGGTAATTAGTGGGTATTTATCACTAATAGTAGCGATCCGTAAAACTACTGGAGCTGTAATTATAACATAAATGTAGCATATTGTGGCATCAAGATTGTGTATGGTGTGCAAGTAGATATAAAACTATTTGCTAGAATTAAATGAAATAGATATGTATCTTCCAGATGCCAGATAGTTTTTATACATTCATTTTATCTTTATAATTAATATCTAGTACAATGTATTACTGCTAATATCATTGATTGGGCGACATGTTTTAAATATTGACTTTAATATTTGTATTACGGCAAAATATACATTCAAATGCGTAAACACATTATGTCCACTATAAATTAGTAGTAATTTAAATGTAGAAAGGTTAGAATTAATAATTTATACTTGAAATTGACGACCGGTCTGGCCTAGTGGGTAGTGGTCCTGCCTATGCAGCCGATGGTCCCGGGTTCGAATCCCGGTAAGGGCATTTATTTGTGTGATGACACAGATATTTGTTCCTGAGTGTTTTCTATGTATTTAAGTATAGCGATTAGACAAACCCTGATATCCCACGTAAGGTTACTTCTCAGAAATGCTCTAACGGTAATATTTTTTTAATTAGAACAAAAGATAAAAAAAAAATCAAACAAGTTATTTCCAATAATCGACAACAAAAAGAAACATTCTGTATTAATCATTGGCAGTGCTTTTGACAATTTGTTTGAAAATGTGCGGCAATGATGACATTTGTCAAAAGTCAGATAATCAAAACGGTCGAAGAAGGTTTCATACTATTTATTACCTCAGGAGCTACTAATAACACATACAGGTTGCTCCAAAGTAAAAAAATCGTAATTTGTTAATTTCTTCGCAACAGCTACACCGATTGTTATGATACTTTGTATACTGGTTCTAAATACCCTAATGCATATGTACATTTCGGCTTTGTCCAATGGCTAGGGACACTGTATATCGTTGTCTGAGTACCCATAACACAAGCCTCCTTGGGTTTACCGTGGGGCTTAGTCAATCTGTGTAAGAATGTCCTATAATATTTATAAAAATACATCTGTTCAAGTCTCAAGTAGGCACATTGAAAACAGCATTAAGCCTTTATAGGGCATAGGGAATATATTTCTCACGTGATTTTGAACTTTGTTTCAAAGTGATAGGGTGCAATTTAGCATTATATTGGGTTAAGATCTTATTCTGATTCTCAAAGAAAAAATGTAAACAAAGATGAACTATGAACATTAAACAAAACACTTTTACAGCTTTCGATCGAGGGTTTTTTTTATTAATTTCATATAAAATAACAGTGCAGTTGACTCCTGGGTATTGTTAATATATACAGTTTTTTTTTATCATATTAAATTAAAACACAAAATCGTTTACAGCTTTGGAATGATTGTGTATATTTTAATTTAATATACTTAAAATAACAGTACATTTGACTCCTAATATTTATTTTATATAGGTAAGAGTAAGTACAGTTTATTTTTATCCTAATATATAAAAATACAATATCGTTTCTCTATATGCATAAATTATCCATTGCACTTAGTATCACGGTTTTCTATTACACTTCACAAATTCGTTCGAGCTATTTTGGTTACATTATTTTATTCTTGTTACCTTTTAATTCAGTGATGTAAATCTGTTTCCTTTTTTTTCTGTGGGTTTAAACAGCAAATTTAAACTAAGTTTACTTAATAAATTGTTCTAAATTCATTACAAAAGTTATTTTTCTGTTACCTTTTTCGGCGCCTGACCTTTTCCTTTGCTGTAGAAAATGTCCAGGAACAAACCTGAAATATTTACATCATATATATTTTTAAATTAGTGGTTATCAAACTCATAATAAAATACGAATTATACATTTTTAGGGTTCCGTACCCAAAGGGTAAAACGGGACCCTATTACTAAGACTTCGCTGTCCGTCCGTCCGTCCGTCCGTCTGTCACCAGGCTGTATCTCACGAACCGTGATAGCTAGACAGTTGAAATTTTCACAGATGATGTATTTCTGTTGCCGCTATAACAACAAATACTAAAAACAGAATAAAATAAAGATTTAAATGGGGCTCCCATACAACAAACGTGATTTTTGACCAAAGTTAAGCAACGTCGGGAGTGGTCAGTACTTGGATGGGTGACCGTTTTTTTTTTGCTTTTTTTTTGTTTTTTTTTTTTTGCATTATGGTACGGAACCCTTCGTGCGCAAGTCCGACTCGCACTTGCCCGGTTTTTATGAATACCTATCATATTTTACTTGGTGTCCATAGAACATAATTCAGTACATATTTTAAAGATCATATTTACTTTAGGAAGGCTTACAGAGCTGAGAATAGGCAGCCAGCCTTGCTAAAGGAAAAATGAAATACTTAGGCCCAGTTGCACCAACCACATTTAACAGACTGATTAACATCAAACAGCAGTGAAGTATGAAATTTGGGTGCCCCTTAATACGCCTAACATGAATTGGCATAATATGAATTCGCATAACAGATTTGGCATAAAATAATTGTTTATAACATTGAACAGGCATAATAATAAAAAAGCATAACACTTATTGCGCATAATAATGACTCCGCATAATTTAAATAGGTATAACATTATTAACTATAACTTTAACTGTCATAAAATGAATTAGCATAATTTTATAAAGCGAGCGTATAAACCAACTTAACCAACTCAGTTAGGTTAGGTTCAGAAGGCCTTAGCCTTCGATGTTAGTTTTTTTTTATCACAGCTCGATAATAGATATATTCACATCCTGATCAACTCCTCAGATCTATTAAATAAATAAAATAATATATACAATCAAAATTACTTTTCTCAGTACCTCTAACTGGTAAATAGAACCTATACCTATAAATCGGTAGGATGGAAAAAACCATCCAAACTAAATTTAAATCGAAATTGGCTGTAATTGCTTCCAAATACCGCTTTTTGGTGACGTACCTAACAATCTGTTTTCTTCCTTTTATATTTATACCATTTAATAATTATGCAAAGTAACGTTATGCTTATTACATTTATCCCAAGTCATCGTTATGATAATATACGTTATGCGCATGAATATTATGCGTACACAGTTATGCGAAATAATGTTATGCGATTTAAAAGTTATGCGTAATCTATGTTATGCCAATTTGAATTAGGAGTATTACGTTATGCGAATTAATATAGACCCATGAAATTTGCCATACAAATGAATTTAGCGAACGCTTTAACGGTGAGAGACGGTTTGGTGCAACCGACCCTTAAACCATTGCCTCAGACGAGACTCACACTCGCGCCAACGTGCCGCTCTATCAACAGAGCTACGGGAGGCTCACCCGACGGGTCTCTATTGTTTCCCAAAAAGATTTAAGTCATAATGTATTGTTTGTCCGAATTTTCGTTACTCGTTATTTGTTTCGTTCAGAAATGCGTGACCTCAACCGAGTTTCACAACGGGTGGGCTTGAAAATGAACATGGACAAGACGAAACTTATGTCAAATGCCAATGTTGTGCCCATCCCAGTCTCTGTTGGGAACTCGGTACTCGAAGTTGTTGACTCGTACATCTACCTAGGACAAGTAGTCCAATTAGGTAGGTCCAACTTCGAGAAAGAGGTCAACCGCCGAATCCAACTCGGTTGGGCAGCGTTCGGGAAACTACGTAATGTCTTTTCGTCCGACATACCTCAGTGCCTCAAGACGAAAGTCTTTAATCAATGTGTGTTACCAGTGATGACTTACGGATCCGAAACGTGGTCTTTCACTATCGGCCTCATCTCAAAACTCAAAGTCGCTCAACGAGCTATGGAGAGGGCTATGCTCGGAGTTTCTCTACGTGATCGAATCAGAAATGAGGAGATCCGTAGACGAACTAAAGTCACCGACATAGCCCACCGGATTAGCAAGCTGAAGTGGCAATGGGCAGGCCACATTGCACGCAGAGAAGATGGCCGATGGGGTCGAAAAGTGCTCGAGTGGAGACCACGGACTAGCAAGCGCAGCGTAGGACGTCCACCCACAAGATGGACAGACGATCTTGTTAAGGTCGCCGGAAGACGCTGGATGCGGGTCGCTTCCAACCGGCACGTATGGAGGTCCAAGGGGGAGGCCTATGTTCAGCAGTGGACGTCTTATGGCTGAGATGATGATGATGATGATGAAATGCGTAACTTTTCAGGATTGCCATAAAACAATCCTAACCTAACCTATCTATAGAATAACCTAACGATAATCCTGAAAAGTTAACGGTTTCAGTGACTGATGACTAATGATAATATGACAAACAATACATTATGACTTAAAACTTTATGTAAAACAAAGGGACCCCTCACCCGACAGGAGCGAATATTTCCACTAGAACCTTAATTTTTATACACTTCTTAGTGTCCTAGCGGCGTTTACCGTAACAGTATCGCATTGACCATAAAAGTTACGAGTTCGAGACAGCGGAGTGAATTTTGTAATAGATTACGCCAACAACACAGACTAATTCAGAAATCCAATATTTTGATATTTATGTAATCGAAACATACCAGTGAATACTATAGTGGCGCCTATCCACTGCCGTCCGAGCAGCACGTTGCCGAATATGAGCACCGACGCCAGCACTGTGAAGAACTTCCTCGTCGTGGTGACCACCGAGCACGGGAGCGGCCCAAATTCTGATACCTACAAACACAAAAACTGCTACTTAGTGACTGAATTGATTAAGACGAAAGCAAAGACATATTCTCTTTGACGAAAGTGAGGACCCGCGTGAATTCGCCTTTTCATACAAACGTAGTCCTCATTTTCCTCTCTGGATATTAAGAGCGCTATTACATTTCGGCGTTGAGCGAGTTTAGGTATTTTACGCGCTGCGGCAGGCCGTGCGAGCTCAGTACGCCGATCCCTTCTACCACACTCGCACTACAATGATGGATTAAACATTCTTGATCCTTCGCGAAGCATATTGAAATCAACCATAACAACACTAACTGTACTTAACTTTTAAAGTTCTAAAACTGTTATTTGGTAAGTACGAAAATACTAAATGCAGTGCAAATGTACATAGGGGCTGTTCATAAATTACGCCATCTATTTTTGACGATTTTTGACCCCCCCCCCCCCCCCCCCCTCCTCAAATCATCCAAAAATCAAGCTTCGGATGAATCTGTTTCCTCCTACGTCATGTTACCATCATCCGATGTCCAGACCCCCCCCCCCCCCACTCCTCCCATTTGAAACGACGTAATTTATGAATAGCCCCATACTCGTACTTATGAAGGTATATTACTCGAAAGAAATTATAGGTACCTACTCGCTTATTTACATGTTTCGTCATTGCATTTGGTACCTATAGGTTGTAAAGTTTGTATCAACAAGGGTTTAAAAACGAACTGGTACTGAGGATCTGATGATGATTAAGGTGGTCACGGATACCAATCAACCATGTAGTAACATGATTAGGCTCGTTTGATTCGTCTCAACAAGATCTTTGACACTGAAGATAGACAGGGTCTGATGATGGAGCTGGAAGGTGGCCACGGGTACCAGTCTATCATGTAACTAAACAACTTCGTGTTTGGGCTCGTTTGATTCGTCTCAACAAGATCTTTGAGACAAGACAGTACTCAGGGTCTGATGATGGAGCTGGAAGGTACCATTACCAATCAACCATGCAACTAAACCACATCGTGTTTAGGATCGTTTGATTCGTCTCAACAAGATCTTTGACACTAGGTGATACTCAGAGTCTGATGATGGAGCTGGAAGGTGGTCACCGGTACCAATCAACCATGCAACTAAACCACTTCGTGTTTAGGCTCGTTTTATTCGTTTCAACAAGATCTTTGACACAAGATAGTACTCAGGGTCTGATGTTGAAGCCGGAAGGTGGTCACCGGTACCAATCAACCATGCAACTAAACCATTTCGTGTTTAGGCACGTTTTATTCATCTCAACAAGATCTTTGACACAAGGTAGTACTCAGGGTCTGATGATGGAGCGCGAAGGTGGCGACGGGTACCTGTCAATCATCATCAGCTCCATCATCAGACCCTGAGTAGTATCTTGTCTCAAACATCTTATTGCGAGGAATCAAACGAGCCCAAACACGAAGTGGTTCAGTTACATGGTAGACTGGTACCCGTGGCCACAGTCCAGCTCCATCATCAGACCCTGAGTACTAACTTGTGTCAAAGATCTTGTTGCGACGAATCGAACGAAGCCAAACACGAAGTGGTTTAGTTGCATGGTTGATTGGTACCGGTGACCACCTTCCGGATCCATCATCAGACCCTCAGTACTACCTTGTGTCAAAGATCTTGTTGCGACAAATCAAACGAGCCCAAACACGAAGTGGTTCAGTTACATGGTAGACTGGTACCCGTGGCCACAGTCCAGCTCCATCATCAGACCCTGAGTACTAACTTGTGTCAAAGATTTTGTTGCGACGAATCGAACGAAGCCAAACACGAAGTGGTTTAGTTGCATGGTTGATTGGTACCGGTCACCACCTTCCGGATCCATCATCAGACCCTCAGTACTACCTTGTGTCAAAGATCTTGTTGCGACAAATCAAACGAGCCCAAACACGAAGTGGTTCAGTTACATGGTAGACTGGTACCCGTGGCCACCTTCCAGCTCCATCATCAGATCCTGAGTAATATCTTGTGTCTAAGGTCTTGTTGAGACGAATCAAACGAGCCTAAACACGAAGTGGTTTAGTTGCATGGTTGATTGGTACCGGTGACCACCTTCCGGCTCCAACATCAGACCCTGAGTACTATCTTGTGTCAAAGATCTTATAGAAACGAATAAAACGAGCCTAAACACGAAGTGGTTTAGTGGCATGGTTGATTGGTACCGGTGACCACCTGCCGGCTCCATCATCAGACCCTGAGTACTATCTTGTGTCAAAGATCTTGTTGAGACGAATCAAACGAGCCTAAACACGAAGTGGTTTAGTTGCATGGTTGATTGGTACCGGTGACCACCTTCCGGCTCCATCATCAGACCCTGAGTATTATCTTGTGCCAAAGATCTTGTTGAGACGAATCAAACGAGCCCAAACACGAAGTGGTTTAGTTGCATGGTTGATTGGTACCGGTGACCACCTTCCGGCTCCATCATCAGACCCTGAGTACTATCTTAAGTCAAAGATCTTGTTGAGACGAATAAAACGAGCCTAAACACGAAGTGGTTTAGTTGCATTGTTGATTGGTACTGGTGACCACCTCCCGGCTCCATCATCAGACCCTGAGTACTATCTTAAGTCAAAGATCTTGTTGAGCCGAATCAAACGAGTCCAAACACGAAGTGGTTTAGTTGCATGGTTGATTGGTACCGGTGACCACCTTCCGGCTCCATCATCAGACCCTGAGTACTATCTTGTGTCAAAGATCTTGTTGAGATGAATAAAACGAGCCTAAACACGAAGTGGTTTAGTTGCATGGTTGATTGGTACCGGTGACCACCTTCCGGCTCCATCATCAGACCCTGAGTAATATCTTGAGTCAAATAAATACATATAGAATGTCAGGTCGTTTCAAATATTTTTAATCCTGTCCGGTAGTTTATTAAACTGTACCATTATAAATTATAATACTATAAAAACAGTGCTAGGATCAAAGTCTCTCGTTGCGGTTTACACGCACACAGTATAGCGTTTTACACGGCGCCCGCCGCACACAATGATAAAAAACCTCGTCGTCGCCGTTGAAAATGTGCGGAGCCGACCGACACACGTCCTGCCTCTACAAGCTCTGCCGCGGCACTGAGCTGGCGCAGCGCGCGTCATCGGTAATATAGAGTAGTTTTCAAAAAATTGCCAAAAAATTATAGTAGAATTTCATAAACACTAATGTATACCAACAGTATAAGCAAACGTTGCAGATTGCTTGAGTATGAAAATGACTTCGATATTAAGTAGATTTTCGTAGGAATTGACACTTGTTTCGGAGAGAAAATCGAGTTCGTTTTACTTTGATTTTCTCTTTCTCAAAGGTATGTAGGAAAAATATAGTTTGATATGCCTAAAGTACAGGGTATTAGTAATACAAAATAGCCAGGTTTAGCAGAGTAAAATTCTCAACATTTCCAAATAAGAGCTCGCCATTCAGTGCTTCACGGGGTTTTTCGGAAACGACCATCAGAAAAAAAATCATTACTAATTTAATAAGTCCTTTTTCTAATATTTACAACGATATTTATAAAGATAAGAAGACGCTTTTACTGGAACAAGTACTCATTGTTTCTAATAATGAGCGCAAAGTCCTGAATTTCGTCGACTAGTATCATCAATTTTGCATTATTTCGACTTTTCTTGTAAGAGCGCTCTTAACATTATTGAAAATAACTTTGACACAATTTGTTGTATAGCAATGCTATGCCCCGTTAGATTTTTTTTTTTAATTATTATAAGAGTTCTAGGAGCATTTAAAAATCTGTAAGTATGAAATTTGGTTTTCGCTCCTAATTTTTACAATAATCAAAAGATCGAAAAACCGGCCAAGTGCGAGTCGGACTCGCAAACGAAGGGTTCCGTACCATTATCTATAAAAACAGTCACCCATCCAAGTACTGACCCCGCCCGACGTTGCTGAACTTCGGTCAAAAATCACATTTATTGTATGGGAGCCCCACTTAAATCTTTATTTTATTCTGTTTTTAGTATTTGTTGTTATAGCGGCAACAGAAATACATCATCAGTGAACATTTCAGCTGTCCAGCTAGGTATCACAGATCACGAGATACAGCCTGGTGACAGACGGACGGACGGACGGACGGACGGACAGCGGAGTCTTAGTAATAGGGTCCCGTTTTACTCTTTGGGTACGGAACCCTAAAAAGTCAAATGTAGGGGCATAGCTATGGTTAAATATAGGTACTACAAATATTTTCCATAATAACACTTTAAACTCTCGCGTTTTGTACACATATTTAATTACACAAACGGGTCTACCGCGATCTGATGTCAATATCCAAAGAGGAAAATGGAGACTACGTTTGTATGGAAAAAGGGTCGTCCCCTTTCCTCTTAAGAGTCCATCAACGTGCACACTACTAAACGCGCCACTGCTAAATAATCGTGATTATTTAAATTTAACGAAAGATATTTAAACAAGGGGTCGCTACGTACTGTATTTTGTATTTAAGTACCTTTTTAATACATCAAACTAGTTTTTATGTTGCTGGATTCGTCAATCTATGCGTCCAAAGTTAAAACGGCCGTTTTTGTTTTGAGTTCATAGTAAATTTAAATAATCACGATTATTTAGCAGTGGCGCGTTTAGTAGCGTGCACGTTGATGGGCTCTTAACTCTGATCCTTTAACTTTTTGAGCGTCAAAAATCTGAAAAGGTGTCGTGAGTGACTATTAACTAATATAATAAGATCAATAAGCATAATATATCGCTTCATAATACAGTCCCAACATTCCTAGTAATTTTTATACAATTTACCATAATTGTACATTTTGAAATTTAGAGGCTTATTAGAACAAATTGAGTGGCCCTTACCATGAAAAATATGAACAGTTGCCCTAAGGCTCCCATGAAAGCCAGGCCCGCAAGGTGCACCAGTACTTCAGGATACTTGGACACAAAAGCGATGAATCGGAAGATCTCACCGGTCAATAAGACGCCAATTGATAAGATTAGTGATGACCTGGAAGCATATGAAGGAAAAAAACATTTATAACTTACTGCCAAACCCTCCATTTTTTACAGTACACATAGGTACCTAGTACCTACATGGAAGTCGTACTAATATTAAAAGCATAACCTTCGCACGTGATTCGGAGGATAACTGATAGTTAGCTCTGCTTCAACATCAACAAAAACTGTATAAATGGCTCCAGCAGTTTCCAAGTTTGTTATTACAGATGTAGTGCATAATTATTTATATTCGTATTTTCTCGGAAACGCACGAACGCGTCTTGCTATTTCAGTCAGTCTCGGTACAAAAAGTACCGAGGTTGACTGAATTAGCATGACAAATACGAACGTTTCCGAGAAAATACGAAGGAAAACAATCATACACTACATATGTAGTTCGCCTCGAACTGTGAACTCGCGATTTTGCTAAAACTGGCGTATTATGAGCAGTAAAATGTAAAAAGTTTGAAATGCCTGGATGTGCTACCGGTAGAATGTAAGAACTTCGCTTTGCCCGCTCGTGAAGTAAAGAAAATCAATTACCATCCATTTGTATTGACCATCATTGAATAGGCAGATGGCGAGGACTCACTTTTAATCCGTTCCTGAAATATACACATATTCAATTAAATAGATCACTATACCATCCTCTGTTTAGACAATTTAACCCTACATACAATGCATTAAATAATTAGACTAAGTAAGTTATTATAAGAAAAATGAAAACATTTAAAAAGAATTAGTACCTCAATAAGATATTGCATGGCGGGCATCATCGTCAATTGCATATACATACAAGAAAATTGCACAAAGTAATAATTATTATTTCCCAACTCCCTGATAAATAAATTAAAATCTTATAAAAATGGGATTAGTTTCTTCAATCTTAGTATGACGTCTCTAGCGACTTTCATATTGATTGTCACTGTGACAAGGTACGAAATGGGTCATAAATTAATACATTCGACCGTACGTCACATGTTTCTTACAAGTTTGAAGCTTAAGTGTTGGATTTGAGCTTTTATCATAGAATTCCATGACAACATCATAAACCTATAAAGTACAAACCCCTCCTTCCACTAAAATCTATTTGGTAGAATCCATTATTTATCCGAGTGGACCTTTTGTGCGTTCAGATCTATCAATGGATTTGAGCAGACTTTATTGAGCACTAGGATCCAAATAGATTATGTTGAACTAACAAGTCTCCTAGAATCCATCAATGGATTCATGTAATCTATTTATAGCCAGCGATCCCTAAGGGGATTTTAGTTAACTTTGATGTCGAATATAATCCATCAATTGAGTCATGTGAACTTTTAATAAACAGGCTGTAAGCTATTAAACCCCCATACGCACATGACAAAATAGCTGATAACTTCAAAACGGCTGAACCGATTTTGATGAAACATGTCTAAGAACCACCGCTTGAAACTAGCTTTCAATAAAAAAAAAACCGCATCCAAATCGGTTCACCCATTTAGGAGCTACGGTACCACGGACAGACACACAGATAGACTCACAGACAGACACACTTAGCGGTCAAACTTATAACACCCATTTTTTCCGTCGGGGGTTAAAAATAGTTAGGAACCGTTAATTGATCTTCGTAGGTTAGGTACAGGTAGGTTTTGAAGTCTATTATACTACATTGATGTGGATCTGGGTATAACAAGTGTTCAATAAAATCCATTGATGAATCAGCGTCAATATTGGAGTTTCTCAAAATCCATTGATGGATTCAAATGTACAAAAAGGCCACTTCAGCACGTTGTGGATTCTAGTGTCCAATAAATCCGTTAGATCCGTATCCGATAGATCTGAACGCACAAAGGGTCCACTCGGATCCATAATGGATCCTACCAAATAGATTTTAGTGGACGGAGGGGTACAAACCACTTCTTTTAAAGTAACATAACATTGCATGTTCAATTTTTCCCTGAACGAATGCAGCGCAATGGCAATGACAGCGACTATTATCATATTATTATTGTTATAGGCAATGAAAAACTACAGTAGAATCCGCTTATAATGACATCGAAGGGAAGTGACAAACACGTCATACTAAGCGGATGTCATATAAAACATAGTTGTACAACTTCTTATTTTTGTTGTTTTCCAAATTAATCTCAAATTCTTTAGTGAGAAATGAGTTTTATTATACTTGTAACAAATATCAACTTGTCACTGAGAATCAAAACTAAAATACCTTACACGCCACGAACACACCAAACGTCCTCGCAGGGAAGGAAAGATGTGGTGACGGCCACGGAAACCAGCGAATGTGTCAATATAACCGGACATCATTTCATGGAAATAGGATTTTTAGGTCATAGTAAGCGATTTGTCACTATAAGCGAAGTCATCTTATCCGAATTTGTCACAAAGAATTTTATATGAAAACCAAACTTCGCACAGTATGTAATTACGTCATAGTAAGCGGTTGGTCAGTACAAGCGGAGTCATAATAAACAGATTCTACTGTATATAGAATTTGTACAGAAATTATAACAAAAATGTCACTCAAACAAGAATATTAATAACTGCTTTTGAGTGCTTAATAAAACTAAATGCTTTCTAGTCAAACCAACTTGTCATAGGCTTTAACTGGCATTTTATAAGCTGTGCATAAACAGATAAGAGTCCATGAATAAATCCATATATATCTCCATAAATATCTTAATTCAACCATGGTATAATAATATACTCCGCCTGGTACTCCATTCCCGTCTTTTCTAGGTCACCTAACTGACACGGGCCTACGTCATCATGCGACAGCGCTATATGATAATATGCGATAGCGCTATATATAGCGGCCATGTTGTTGTGACGTAGGCCCGTGTCACTCTGGGAATGGAAGACCATGTTTTATTAGACTATGAATTCAACCAGGGGCGGTAGCACGGTCGCATTTTTGGCGCTTGTCACCATGCCTCTCACGTTCTAACAAGTATGTAAGTGCGAAAGTGACGGGCATAGGAACAGGTGATAAAAATGGAACCATGCTGTGCCCGCAGACCTGATTACATTTTATCCAGTTTTCGATCCAGACATGATGATTAGATTGTACTGTGATGCCTGGCATTTTTTTGTCACCTCTTGCTAGAGTAGATAATTTTATAGTGGGTAATATATTAAATATTTTTGCACCATACAATATTTCCTTGTTAACACATTATTTGAGCAAGCGTTTTTCCTGTCAAGGAACTTGTTATATGCATAATGCAGATCCCAAGTGATTTTTAACACATTCAACTGTCCCCATAAAAAAAGATATGACAAAGTCACACATCCTAGTGTGCTTTCACGTTAAAGTTGTGAATCCATAGTGGAAACATGGACTCCTGAAAAACATCTTTATGACCCTTTGATGTTAATTTTTTTAAGTTTTAGTTTGCTAGCGTTTGTTCATCATAAGTTAAATAAGTCTTTCTTAAAAACATTTCTTTCTTCTGAATTTCTATATGTACGTAGGTAGGTAGGTACGTATTTAATATTTATTTGCTTGTATGAAATTGTTTTAAATTGGAGGTACAATCAGTGTTCAAGTAAGTAGGTTTAGAAACATGGAATGACTTTTGAGATAATTTGTATGATTATTTACTTGATGGAAGCTCCAACAATCTTACCTGCACAGCTCCAGTGAGTCCATCCATGGTCAATGACAGGAACAGCATCAGCTCACCAATGCCAAGGCCCTGGCTCTCATGAGCTACCTTTTTACTCTGATCCTTTAACATGAAGAGAACTACACCCAAAACTATGAGAAATACAAAAAGGTACTTTCTAAGAGGGTACACTTTGCGACCAATTAGTACCCCTAGGATCATTACAGGTATGGGCTTCGCTGCTTTCCCGACAACCTATAAATATAAAAAAATTGATGCATAAAAAAATTTGCCAGATTTTAACTGTGGGCTAAGGTGTATACCCAGTACTGGATTTCTATATAAAAATTATACCATAACTAGGAGTTCAATAACCAACAAATAGAATACAAAATCAGTAAGTACTAAGAACATTTATATCAGCCCTTGTGCGTTCTAGTTCAGCTACAGAAGTAGATTGCCACATTCCTACTATAATAATCCCTACAAATCTACATACATATATATATGTGCTAATTGATTTAGGTTTTTTTGAAGAATTAAATCCCAGCAAGCTGGAAATCATTTTATACCTTCATTTATTGGTCCTAAATTTGAGTCCTAGGTCAGAGTTTGTGCAATCACAGGAGGTGTGTATTTAGAACCAGATGAAGGTATTAAAACGATTTCCAGCTTGCTGGGTATTAATTTCTCAAAACGTTTTTTTAAATCTAATTGGCCTAATATCCATAATTATGAAGTTGCAATCAAAAGCTAGTAATATATTTAATAAATCCACAGTCAGTAACTCAGTCTGTTACCTCTTCACGCTTAATAGTGACGGAAGTAGTGTCACCAAATGTATGGGACGTGCAAATTTTGGTATCGGATGAATTCACTTGGCACAGATGTAGTATACGTAAAGCTAAACCAATCCAGCCCGGTAGCCATCCGCCACCCCCTGGTGGGTAGGCAGGGGGGCATCCAAAGTTACACGCCGCATATCGGCTTCTATTTACCTACCACCTCGAGTTTGGTATCATTTCCAGATAAATCGGGCATGAGGAATTCATTTTTGAGACCTTTGATGTACAGTTTAATAGAAAAAAATAAAAATATTGACGAATAAATCGAAATCGGTGTGCTATTCTTTTATTCAACTATTACTATTATCAGCCGAAACTAGAAATGCTATAAAGTTGAAATTTGCACACCAGGTTACATTTATAATGTGTACACGAGATAAGAAGCGATTTTGAAAAATTCAACCCCTAAGGGGGTTAAAATGGGGTTGAAAGTTTGTATGGGGTTCATGTTTTATTTTAAGCTAGGAATTTCAAACGTTGTTAAAAGATATACTATTAAAATACAAGAAAACTAATTTCAGCATTTTTTGAAAATTCATCCCCTAAGGTGGCGAAATAGGGGTTGAAAATTTGTATGCAGATCAAAATTTTTTTTCTAGTGTGGGGCTTGAAACTTTTTATATGTGCATATTATTAGAATACAAGAAAAGTAATTTCAGCGTTTTTAAAAATTCACCCTCTAACGTGGTTAAAAAGGAGTTGAAAGCTTGAATCCATTACAAATTACATTGACTGCCCCCCCTGCCTACCTGCCAGGGGGTGGCGGATGTCTACCGGGCTCAAATAGCTTAGCTTTACGTAAATTACATCTGTGCTAAGTGAATTCATCCGATACCAAAATTTGCACCTTATGACACTACTTCCCTCAGTACAGTATAAAGCACTGAACCAATTTAGATGAAATTTGGTATGGAGACAGTTTGAGGCTCGAGATAGGACATAAGATCATTTTTATCAATCATCAATAATAAATGTAAGAATCCTTTCATTATCACTCACCTGAGTTGGATAGTTGATCCATTGCAAGGCCATGTTAGAGCTCACCATACCCAGCAGATAAGTTAATGCAGACGAAAAATAGTAAATCTTTCTAGTTGTGTCCTTCTCGTGTATCCAAGAAAGCTAAAAATTAATGCCATTTAATAGTTTGTTTTTTTATTAAATAAACAACAAAATTATATTGCAGACAGAAACCCTGCAAAAGTGTTTGAACAGTTTGTCTGCAGGTATCATTAAAACTACTTGCATAATAAGGATCGACTCTCCATAAAATAAACAAGGGTAAGGTGCAGGGGGGCAATTTAGACTGCGGGATAATTTAAACTAATCGAAATATCTTCCATGTTTTACATTATCAACTATACATAGCAGTCTAAATTGCCCCCCTGCTCCTTAGATTGCAATCTATTAACATTTGTTGCGAATTCAAGGAGTCACTTACCATCAAAATCTGGGCAAAAGTATAGTTTACCACGCACTGTACCAAAACCAGTGACAATGTGCAAGTGAACTGTTCATTGTCTCCGTATAACCCACGAGTAATTTTCTCTTGAAGCATTCCAAATATGAAATAGCAAATAAATATACCGCCAGCGAAGAAAATAAACCTAAATTCACTTCTGGGTTTAGCCATTATTGTTTACGTTAGCACTGCTATTTATCAACTCTAAAACTAAACTATTTCTGTCAGGAGGGCAAGTAAAAACAATCTTGCTCGGTATCCTTGACTAGTGTACTTGAAAAGAAACTACTGAATGAGCCACGTTATGTCAAATTAAGTTAGTTATCAAGTAAAAGTTTTGAAATGCGGCACCAAATACGAAAACTACACGTACTAACAACACTGTCACTGTATGACGCGAGTACATCATGACGTCTTAACATGTCACTGTCACATTGGATTTCTTGGCAATGACAGTTGACAGTTTGTACCCGTGACTGGTCCGAATCGAAGTGCATTCAATTAACATAACAATTATAATACATTTATATTGACAATGCACCAAATCCTAAATAACGAGTAGTGTGGCTTCAGAGGTCTAATATTTTTAAGAATTATAAAAATTATGTACTGTGTTTAGACTTATACTGGTTAAGAGCCATCTGTTGACAAGTTTAAGAACTTCATGAATTTCGGTTCCGCCATTTGTCGACATTTACGGTTCGTTATACGACTCAGCCAATTCAACATAAAGCATAATAATACACCAATCTTGTCACAGATGTCGATGAAGTCGGAACTTTTTCGATTCAAGTAAATAGACTTATATTTTACAGTGTTATTGAGTAGGTATATAGGTTTAGGGCCTAGGGCCGTGAGATCGAAAACTTAACCCTTTACCGGGTCACTTCATATTCGGTGACACACAATAATTAATAATATAAGTATGTACCTACTACTACTACCTACCAACCTACCTAGAATACCTACTACTAGTATGTGCAATATACATAGAAGGGTTTTTCTTTTTAACCAAACGGGATACATTTTTTTACGCTAGCAACATTCATTCATTCGTTCCTAACTTCACGTCCTGTCAAAGCGCTGTTTCGAAAAAGTCAGTGGTTTGAAAATGGCGGACGGTGAAAGTTATGATTCGTATTATATTTCATTTTCGGTAAGTTTTAACTGGATTTATTTAATAGAATGAGATGGAAATGCAGTTAGTTAGTAGGCCTATTTGATTTGTTGTTTATTGGAGTGATGATTAACTTTGATTACATTGAAATACGCGATCACAAGTTTAAAGTTCGGCACGTTTGATAATCTTACTATGTATGGGGAGATTTAGTATTTTTCTTTGGGGGAGATATGATTCCGGGATTCATGTCACCCCCAAAGGGATAATTATCTACGTTGTAATCAATTTACAATATGATTCATAGAGCTATCATAATTCTTTTCTTTTCTTTAGGAAATCATGGCACGAAAGTACGACCCAACAAATTTAAACTTTCAAGGTTTATTCTGACTGTCTCATTATTGTTTACTAAAACGGGATTTAATGGCGTATACATTTTACCCCCGAGGTTTTGAGGACGGCGTTGACCCCGTGGTGTCGGAGGAGACTGGCTAAAGTTGACATCAACATTTTACGAACTACCCCCACTTGGTGTTGTTTACCAACTTGAACGTTTTATACACTTGGGATCATGGTATAATAATATACTCCGCCTGGTACTCTCTTCCGAGATTCGCGTATGACCTAACTGACACGGGCCTACGTCATCATGCTGTTTACAGGTTCTCAAACTTTAAAATGTGGGAGAATTTTAACCAACGGTGAAAATTGTTTTAATGGCATTAATTTTAAGTTATTCATGTAGAAACAAAGTAAAATAAAACAAATCTAATGTATTAAGTTAAACTTTATTTATCTATGGTGGAGCTACAAAAACAAAATTCTTGCAGGTTGAGAGAGGACAGAGGTCGTTGCTTAAGGTCATGCATAAACTCCCTAGAAAATATCCAACTAGTGATTTATATAAAAAGAGTGATATCCTGAGCATGAGGAAATTATATGTGCTTCTCACTGTACTAAAACTGCATAAGACATTAAATTTTAATCCATCCCTATTAAATCGTAGGCGAAGTCACGCAGTAGCCCCTAAATGGCCAACAAAATCTTTATTTGCTAAAAGACAATTTAATTTACAAAAGACAAATAGCTTTATCGCTATCATATTTACTTGACATTTCTGCCAAGAATTTGGCAGACAATTCTGCTCCTATTGAGCAGCCCAGTATGAACATGGAATTGGTTCCAGTCATAACCAATGATTTAATAGATTTAAACTAGGTGTTAAGACAAAAGATTCTGTCTCTGGCAATTTAGTTTTAAATAAATATAATGAAAAATACTGCAAACATGGAAAGTATATCCACCTGGTGCATCAAAATATTCAATGTATTAGAGGAAAAAATTTACAGATAGAACTTTTTTTGAATGATTTTAATATTGATATTTTATGTCTTACTGAACATTGGTTAAATAATAATGAATTAATGCCCCAATTTAATAATCACCAGTCACCAGGCGGGAAGTTCGTTCACCAGACTTAGTTCCATACATGGTGGGTCATTAATTATATTAAATAGTCAGTTAAAATTTAAGGAACGTAAGGACATTGTATCCATGTCTGTTGAACGGACTATAGAACTAAGTGCAGTAGAATTAGAGCAATTTATTGTTGTCTGTGTGTATAGGCCGCCATTAAGTAATTTTGAATTATTTGAAAACATAATGGAATCTGCCCTACTTAAATTATCATCTTCTAGTAAGAAATTGCTTATATGCGGCGACTTTAATGTAAATATTATGGAAAATTCAACAATGTCTTGTAGATTATTGAATCTTTTTAAATCTTGTAATCTCAACCACATGTTTATGGAGCCCACTAGAGTGACTGCTACTAGTGCAACCTGTATAGATAATATTTTCACAGATATTTTTCCTATTGCTAAAAAAGTTATCAGCAATTTAGAATCAGACCACTTAGGTCAATTAATGGTATTTGAGGCATTAAGGAAAAATACCATGAGAAAACAAATAACTTTTGTACCAGTAACCTCGGACCGCGTGGAAAGAATGAAGCTAAGTTTAGTTCAGGCGCTACCCTTTTTGTCTTCCGATATGAGTCCTAATAGTATGTATAATTCATTCTTTCACACTTTTGTGGATCATTATAATGCGATATTCACCTCAAAATCGGTCGTAGTTAGTGGTGCATCAGTTTTTAGTGAGTGGGCTACTGCGGACTTACATCAAAGAAGACGTGAACTGTATGCCTTATATGAGGAACGGCGGTTTAATCAGAGTGATGAATTTAAAGAACATGTGAAGGAGTATTCGAAGAAGTTTAAAGTAGATTGTCATATAGCTAAGCGAAATTATCTAAGTCAGAAAATAAAAAGTAGTTCCGACATTGTTAAAGCAACCTGGAAAGTTATAAATGTGGAGACTGGTCGCTCTAAACACACAATTAAAGAGCTTAAACTAAACATTGATAACAAAATTATAGATTCCAATTTAGAAGTAGCTACAGAATTTGAAAAATTTTCACCGAGGTACCAGTATCCACAACTAAGGATTTAAATTCATCACCCTCATCTGCTGTTACATTATTAAAACATAACGCTCCAGAGTGTTGTGGAGACCTTCATTTTGAACATGTTTGTACCTCAGATGTAATAAAGGCGTTTAAATCAATTAATGTCAAAAAAACTAATGACCTCTGGGGAGCCTCTGTCCATGCTGTCAAATCCTTAGTAGAAATTGTAGCGCCTGACTTGGTAGTTATATTTAACAACAACAGTTTATAACTTTAAAACGCATAAATTGTATAAAAGATGACAGCTGTCACTGTCACCATCAAGCATAACTATTTTACTTTGTATGAAAATATACTAGATTTCATGATTAATTCTAAAAGGTAAGTACTCTCTATTAAACCTATATACTCTACCAAGACTCTACCGCGTTGTACTGAATGGAACTTTAACGTGTAACGGAACGTTCAAAGCCGCTCTACCTGCTTGTCAGTATAACTGAATTCGACTCTATCGCTTGCCTCACAAAGTTAATTTTAATAACGGTTGAAAAGGCAGGCCGTGTATGGCCTTCGAATTTATAAAAAATGCTAGAGCAGTGATGCAGATATGCACGTAAAAGGTTATTTTTATGTTGTTGTTGTTACTTCACAGCGTCTGACGGGACATTTCCGTTTTAAGTTAAATCAGAATAAGGTAAGGCTTTACTCTGTTTGTTACTTAACTAAAATTCTAATAAGATTCAAATGTTAACCTCTTAACTTAAACTCATTGTAAAGTGTTAGAGTATACATTTTATTATTAAGTATTAAAGCTTAGAAAACATTGCGTTCAGTTTCATTAGGAGTGAATAAATGACATTGTTAACGAGTGCAGAGTGACCACTTAAGTTTCAATTAAGAATAAGGATGTGAACAGTACAATATTTTCGTGAATGTTTACATCAGTAGGTACCTAATTGGTAAGCCTTTCGGGTTGTTTTCTTTGTACTGTATATTATTTTATTATGAATTTATAGAGAAGGAATATTTATTCGCTTAGTAAAATATGTAGGTAGGACCTATCTACATTTCCTTGGTAAGTTCGTATGGGTGTATTAAGAAAAAAAAAATTAAAGCTTTAACGAAAATTGTAGTAGGTAGGTACCTACCTATGTAGAATTACGAAGATTAGGTCCTGAACCTGAACAAAATAAAATACCTTGAATAGTTTTATTTTAATTATAGTAGGTAAGTATTAGTTAAGTAAAATTTTATACAATGTAGGTAGGTACACTTGCAGGAACAAAATCCTTTCTGTGATTTCTGTATATGAGCGTTGAGCACGATCGTACGATGGAAAAGCTAAGGATATGTACGCCAGAAATAATTCGATTGAGCTGACCGTCCTGGTAAAATATTGAGTGCGGCTTTAGCTAGCGGCCAGCTATTAAGTATTAGTGTCGGTGACTCACGCTGGTCACACCCGTACGCACACGCTCGCGCGTTCATATCATGACATTAACTGAACTAATTAGCATAGGCTCTATCTATAATTCACAACTCTTATCATGGCAATCGAAAAGGACAATGATTACGTCGTTTCAGTTTCATTACCAAGTATCTACTTACGTAGGTACTCGTATACGTACCCTACCTTCTAATAGCTACCATGCGCAACTTAGTTTACTTTAGAAACTCTCAGGGTCAATGGTATAACATTGGAGGAATAATTGTAATGCTTGCGGTAATTGTAATAGACGAGATTTACTTTTGGGTAATTTACGGGAATTAGCGGACCACTTAACACATAATTATGGAATATGGGTTTATTTTTGACGAATAACGTCTATTAGGATCTATACTTTATAGATCACAACCGTAATAATTTACCTATTTAATAGGAACCGTTAGGTACTTAAACTGTATTGAACCTTACAAATTGGACCGATTTTGTAGTTGGATACTGAGTGCATAGATAATTCTGAGTGTGACTGTTATAAAGTTATGTAAAGATAGTGCGATGCGATATGTAGGTACCTAATATAGTTTTTGACCTCAAATTCAGTGAAGAAAGGAACTTTATCAGCCGCACCTCGGTCATGATAATAACGATAGCTTGTACCGTCCTACTCAGTTCTTATCGCTGCTCGGTTTGGAGCTACTAAATTATCTATTCGGTTAGGACGCGTTCATAGAGGCCGCCTTAAAAAGGCTTAGAATCTCTAGATTATGATAATCTTCTCGTAATACACGCTACTGAAATCTTGATCATTTTGATGGTACTCTTGTGTTCAAAATAAATAAAAACTTTGTCCTACATGTCCCCAAGGGCCCCCCAGCCCCTGCACGCTGCAGAAGGTAGCCCTTAAAAGGCTGGCTAGCGTCCCCCGCTGAATGAAGATGCCTATTTTAGTTAATTATTTTTCTAGTTATAAAAAAAACAAATATTTTAGTTTAAAATGTACATATATAGATATGTTAAACCTTTTTGTTTCATATCTGTTTAACTTAACAAATACCTATACATTAGGGTGATTCACTTTTGTATGAAGAAAAAAAAGTTGTAATATTTTTCCTGACTTTTCTCACCAATGGAGTCTCCCCACACTAAAAACTATCTATTTCAATTTTCAAAAGAATCGAATAAGGTTTAGAGGTTGCACAAGTTGAAAAGGTAGAGTGAGAACCCCATACATTGCGTGAAAATGAAGTATGTTCTAAAATGACAAAATATAATGAACTGATACTAAAATCGAATGAGAAAACTGAATTTTGCGACTAAAACACGATAAAAGCACTTTTCCTTTGGAAACAGGTGGAAAAACTGAAAAATCTTAATTAGAACATTTATCGAGTAACCAAAATCCAAGTTTACTACTAATTTTAAAATTTATTTATATGTAGAAGGTTCAGTATCACACTACTCTCCGCTTTGATGGTAGCCGCTTAAACCATTTTCTACCCTCCGATGTAGAGTCGTTGGTTATTTGAAAAATCTTTGTTGATGTTGTGCAACCTCTAAATCTTGACCGATTTTTTTTTTTTTTAACGTATAATATTTTTTTATCAGTTAGAACAAGAATTCGAGCAAAGTCAGATGAAAATCGAAAATTCGGAAGAATGAAACACCCTACTATACATACTTGTAGTTATCTAGATTTATGTTATTGAGGTACACACAGACGCAAAATTGCATGGCCACTTTATAAATTCATTCATAATTTGCTGCTCGCTCCACTTTGAGTATGAATTTTAATGTGTCCTTTGCAACTCGCTGTACATGTCAAGGGCCGAGGCGCCGAGGCATGATACGGATATGGGTTGAAAAGACACCCTCTGGGGACCCTCAAGTAAGATGTAATAAATAAAATATGTTTTGTCGTCTTGAATGGAGAGATCCCCGTAAAGGATCCTTAAAAGGCATGCAAGCTTGACGCTGCCTATAGAGCTGGAATTAGTTAGGAATTTTTGCCACCAGCAGGTCAAAAATCACAAAGGTACCTACGAATTTGCTATACCTAAATATGTAGTAGGGTATTTACAGTAAAATCCGATGAAAGTTAACAAAAGGCCACTCCCACAATCTTATATACTTACATAATGTACCTACATACAACACAGCGCCAAATTAATTTTCACAACACCAGCTGGTAAAGCCTCTCTTGAAAAATTTTGTGTTTCGCTCGGGGGAAAAGTTTGTTTACCTAATCCTCGTGCTTATAATTGCAATATAATTCAGTCCACTGAATAAAGCTTGGAAAAAACCGAGAATCAACATGCCTCGACCCTTTAGAAAATAACTCAATTAATTTTAATTGTATTTCATTTCAGATATATAGCTGTGCATGCAGTAGCCGAAAATGTCCGATAGTGGTAAAAAGCGTATTAACAGTTTTCGTAAGATATTTCCTAGCTTATTTTTTTCCAATAAGCCTAAGGAAAAGCCAAAAAAGGTAACCCAAATGGGATGTAAAAAGTCTAATCTTGATAATTCTTCTAACAGTAACCAATATGAGAATCCTAGAATAGTAAAACAAAACGTTCTGAATACAAATAACGATATTGGGCGAATTTACGAGAATCTAGCCATTGAAAAATACTATAAAGATATGGATTCGTCATGTAACATTGCCTCAAGCGATAATTCATCCAGCAGCACGTTAGTATCAGAAAGCGTGAAAACCCAGTTGTCCCATAATGGAGACAAATCTGATTTGTCCAAAGAATACTATAAAGCTAGACCTCAAGTCCCACCGAAACCCTATAACGAACTAAATAATGTTTTAGTTACATCTTCTCATCAAGATAACATCAGATTCCCAGATGTATACTATCATTCTGTGGAAAAATTAACAGAAACTGTAACACCATTACAAGAAATTGAAGTGTTCCAGGCCCAATCGTTTGCTAAACCAGCCTCAGTGGGCGCAGAAATTAAAAGAGTTAGCACAAAATTTTTAATATCTCCGAAAAAAGAAGCGGAAGTTCGAACAATACAGCCAAAGAGAGCTAGAAGTTTTTCTTTTGATAACAATAATAAAAAGACATATACACTGGCCCAAAATATTCATAATAATTCAAGTATGTGCGAAGAAAATATCACAAAATCTTATAATTACTCTGCTCCAACTTCACCTATACCCACAAGTCACAAAATCCCTAATATGCCAAAAACTGTTTCGCCATATGGACACGTGAAAAAATCTATGAATGAAGCAGAAGAAAGACGAAATTCTCTTAATCGTTCTAGTTTACGAAACCCATTGTATCCAGTTTACAAGCTGCCAGTGGACAGTAAATCTGAAAATATAGAGCAGAAAGCAAAAGCACGACAAAAACTTGAAGCTTTTTACTGGCAGAAATTGAAGGAATTAAAGCAAAAGGAAGATGAGTTTTTACTCGAACAGTCTTTGAACTCTACCTTAAAGAGGGCTTCTCTCAAATATGCACCAAATTCAAGTAATGGTAGTTTGCCGCGGGCCTACAAAACTAACAGCTTACCACGTGATGGTGATCTTAGAGTCGACACTACGGCCAAAACCTATACATGTAACCCATTCATAAGAGGAGTTCCGGAAAGGCGAACCGATACATTTTTACGCTATCAGTCCACTCCTAAAGACGTCGATATTGTGTATAGATACCCTGAAAAAATTCATACTACTCAAAATAGGAATTTGTTATGCCCACAAGACACGGTTGATGCACATGGATATCCACGAAAGTCTTTAAACAATGACTTTCGTTCCTTCAGTTTGCAACCAAAGCGAGTAAGCTTTGAAGAAAAGATTTACGACACTTATCCAAAATATATTTGCTCCCAAAATGAGGCTCCAGGAGTCGAAGCCAGATCGAAAGAAATGTTGACCAGACCGCCACGCCCTCCCATTCGGACGACGAGTGTTGGCACTAACAAGATTGTGAATAATCACAGAATAAATCATCCAGCCAGTGCACATTATTCATTGCACTCCGAATCTGAAAGCGGGTCAGAAGCTAGTGAAATACAAAGGATTTTACAAAGCGACACCCAAAAAGGTAAGTAAATCTTACGTGAGCTAGTTTAACTTAAATAATTTTATTACTACCTACATAATAGAAAACAATACAGTTTATTAGACATTAAAAACCTATTTAACTGAGAATTCTCAGTTAAGGTAAATGTGGAGACGCTGGAATATTAAATTTTTGATTGGGAAGACCGTTAGGTATAGGGCAAGAAAACTTATTTTAATACGTAGGCACATCGCTCAGACACAGACAGGAAGAAAGAGATTCGCTCGCTCTGCTCTACCGATCGTCTGTAAGTGGAGTATGTGAACAAACGCAAGAGTTAGTAGCGACGAAAAAGCTCGGAGACGGTCTTACCTGATAGACGGTCGTCGCCAAATTGACCTTAAATCATTTCATCTAATTGTGGTTGAATTGGTCTAAACATCTAAACTTTGTGAGAATTTGACACTACGAGTAAAAGCATCCATTGTATTGTTGAAATTATGGAGGAAATGACTGGAATTAGCAATAGAAAAACGAGTTGGTTTGGGGGCTGACCCGTCAGGGTTAAGGTTGACTCACGCTAGACCGGACCGTGCCTGGACCGAGGCGTCGGACATGTCATTTTCTATGACGGCTGATCGGTGATCACGTGGTGCTTTCCATAGAAAACGAAGCTCCGGAAGCTCCGGACCGGCCACGGCCCGGTCTAATGTGAGTCATCCTTTAGCGGCCATATTGTTTCTTTTGAGAAAATTTGTATACAGGTCAGTAGAACCATAAGTTCTATAATTCTAAAGGTTGGTGATGGTTATCGGATCTAGTTAATAACAATAGGTAGGTATTACATAACTGGGGTGACATAGTTCGGACAGTACAAGGTCTTCCTCAATTAGATTTGAAGATTCAGATTCTGGCCCTGGACGACTGACTCTGATCTCAGTGCGAGGCCGACGGCCGAGCTGCAGAACCTAGCTGCTAGAGTTCTGACACCACCTGATGGATAGGTACATAGTTTATTAAATGCGAACCGGAAAAATACCCAATACGAGTATGTAGGTAGGTATAGTGGACGTCAAATATGTATTTACACTTTTGCTCCTTACATATCTTTAACAGTACATACCGTAAAATGGGGTGAGTAGGGATTGCGTGGAGAGTTGGGTTATGAATGGGGAGAGTAGGAATGCCAGGGGGTGAGATGGTTTTTAAAGGCTACTGCTACCTAAATAATGTATGCTACAAATGGAGCTATAGTGATATTCATAAGAAAAAAAATCGATCCAACAATCTTCCAAAATCACCTTTTTATGAAATCCCATCTCACCCCAACTACTACGGGGTGAGGAGGGATTTTGTGTTTATCGGTAAAGTTATGAAATGGAACGGATCTATATCTGAATCCCTAAAGTCTTTTCTCCTATTTTTGCATTCCCTAATATTGTTTGTTATAATGATCAGTTGTCCTAACACTCGTATACCCTAATTTTGGTTTCCCTATTATCGAATGGCCGATTTTTTTTGTCCTAATATGTTTTTCCCTAATGGCACTTTCCATATTGAGTATTTATCCTAATGTTATGTAGCATAATTCTTTTTTTGCCTAATTATTGTTAGGCCTAAAAATTATATATCCTAACCATCATGTTACCTAATTTTACTTAGCCTATCGTTGCTTGACCTAACACTCGTATGCCCTAATTTTGATTTCCCTACTTCGTTTCGTTTTTACAATGGTCGCAGTTCTAACCTAACCTAACCCACTTTTGTGGCATCAGTTCATTTTTGCGAGGATCACAGTTCTAACCTAACCTAACCCACTTTTGTGGCAGCAGTTCGTTTTTGCGAGGATCACAGTTCTAACCTTTTTTTTTTACATGGGGAATGCTTCTACGCATACCGCCGGGCCGGGGAGAAACCCGGACGGTTATGTGGGACTCAGGGCTGTAAAGAGGCCCCACTACCCACTAAACCCCATGGTGTCCTCTCGCCGCTATGGTTGCGGGGTTACGGGGAAGCTTGCGCAATGCGTCCGCGACCCCGCAGCGGCTATCCTGACTAGGATCCATACCGCTATTTTTTTATTGATCGTCCCAGTGGAAGCGCTTCCGGAACACGAGGTCGCGCTTACCATTTCGGGAGCCAGCGTCATGGACGGGGACGCCCCCATGTCCGCCGCCCGCTGGCTCTCATCAGGGCGGCAGGTTCCGCTCATGAGCGGCACGTCTGCGGCCTTTGCGGCGGCGGCGCATTGGGTCAGCCTCGGCCCGGGCTTCCCGTTCGCGCTCAGCCGCCTCCTTGTCTCCCATGACGTGCTCGCAGAACGTGAGCACAGTCTCCCACGCACTTTCACTGCCCAGCATGGCCTGAACTACGGCTGGCAGCGAAAGGTCTTGCCCTACTTGGGCGACCAACTCCTCCCGTTCCTCGCCAAAAACTGGGCACTCAGCCAATGTGTGTTGGGCCGAGTCTACGCCGGCTCCGCATTAGTGACACTCCGGTGTCGGTTCCCACTGGGCAACCTTGATCACAGTTCTAACCTAACCTAACCCACTTTTGTGGCAACAGTTCGGTTTTGCAAGGATCGCAGTTCTAAGCTAACCTAACCCACTTTTGTGGCAGCAGTTCGTTTTTGCAACGATCGTATTTCTAACCTAACCTAGTTTTAACAGCAGTTCGTTTTTACAATGGTCGCAGTTCTAACCTAACCTAACCCACTTTTGTGCCAGCAGTTCGTTTTTACGAGGGTCACAGTTCCAACCTAACCTAACCCACTTTTGTGGCAACAGTTCGTTACCATTCATTATGGAAAGTAATTGTTATGATAATTGATCAATAGGAAAAGTAACTGTTATGACAATTGATAATTATGGCAATAGCCATTAGGTCAAAACAGTTAGAGCATATTATTTTATGCCAAACATTGTTACGGATTTCGAAGAATGCGGTAAAAAACATTAGGGATCTTGATAGTCATGGTACAAATGCTTAGGACAAATGAGTCTTAGGCTAACCATTACATTATGGAAAATAATCGTTATGACAATTGATCGTTAGGGCATGTGCCCATTAGGACAAACCAGTTAGGGCAAGTGACTTTAGGACAAACGTTGTTAGGGATTCAGAAGGACACCCAATGGAACTACCCAAAATCATGAACAAACTAAAATACAAACGTCCGGAACATTTATTATACATACCATTCAGTTTACATATGTAAAAATAAAATGTTATCGAGTTTGTGAAACAAGGGATAAAAGGGACCCAATTCTGACAAGATTTTTTGGCGCTCGATCGGAGCCAATGGAGTCAATAGTTCGAGTCAAGGGGCCGATTTCTGAATTTCGAGCGCACGAATTCGTCACTCGAAAATCGGTGGAAAACAAAGAGATGCTAATTTTTGAAATACGAGCGATAGAAATTGGGAATCGAGTGGTATTGACCACTCGTTTTCAATTCTATTAGTAGAATTTTAATGCCGGGTACTGGAGATATTATTGAACGAAATACACGAAATCGACCGGTCGAAATTCAAAAATCGGCCCCCTGGTCTATCACCCGAATTTTAAACACTCTTAATTTCATTACGAAAAATAATAATTTATTAAGGTACCTAATTATGTAAAGTTACTTACACGTGTATTAAAATAAAACTTAACTAAGTTTGAACAGACAGTAAGTATATCACGCGATCGAACCCAGGGCCTCACTAATAGGTAGCTAATTAGGTGATTTTTTTTTTAAATATTAGTAAAGAAAACTCTAATGATATCGAAACTGCACTCTTTAGTCACTGCACTAAGTAGTTATCTATACGAGTAAGCACATAGTCCATCTAGGTATAGTAGGTATATTATGGTATATGTGGGTATGGTTCTCTTTGCTATAATAGTGTAGTAAATAAAGGTAGTGGACCCCGCAGTAATTCCTCAGTTTGAAAAAACTTTACAGTATGATAAAGTATCAATAAATAAAAAGTATTGTATAAATTTCCAAAGAATAATAATAATAGAATTAAAGTAAATACCTAAAGTCTTAAATCGTTAATATCTTTTTACGGAAAAATGCTCCGTTCAAACTTTCTTCGCCAGACATATTCATGTAACTTATTGCAACAATATATGAAATATCAAAAAAATATCCCAGCAGAAATACCAGTATTAATAAAATAAATTTTTTTGGCGTGTCTTGGACCGGAAAATTCCTCAGTCTAATTTTTTCACTGGAATGCCATTTTATTGCCGTGCCGTACCTACAAAATGAAAATCTAAAAATTTTCCACTCTCAGTTTTTAATAGTTCTATAATACATACATTTCGATACGCATTTTTTTTGGATTTTTTTACCCACTACGCCAAATTATATTCTAAGATCATATAAGAAGAAAAAAATGACAGAGCAATTTTCCCATGAAGATGAGCGTCAAAAAAAGGAAGTATCATAAAAAAATATTCTCATGTTTGACAAAACTTTTAGATTTTTTTCTAGTATCACATACTGATACAAATAACTTATTTTGTAAAATAATTTTGGACTGAGGAATTACTCGGTTCAATATATAATCAGATTTGTGTTTTTACCTAACTTAGGAGTTTTTTTTTTTTTGGATATTTATAATGTTAGTCTCGGCTCATACTATACAATAACCAAGCTAAATTTCATCGACTGAGAAATTAATGCATGGGTCTCCATACTTGCTTCATTTACTACCCTATAAGGGGATTAAGAAGGGGATGTAGGAACTGAAACTTCGGCAAGACGTTTTAATAAAATACAAAAAAAAAGCTTTCAGCGTTTTTGAAAATTTATCCCCTAATGTAGTAAAAAAAGGGTTGATAGCTTGTAACGGGAACGCTTATGTTTTTGTGAGTGAGGGACTTGACACTTCGTAGGATGACACAATGTTAGAGTTAGACCAAGAAAAGTCTGCAGCGATTTTGATAGCCCACGCAGTGCAAGTCTCATTTTAAACGTCAAACCTCTATGAAATTATGACGTATAAAAACACTTGCCCTGCGAGGGCTATCAAAATCGCTGCAGACTTTTCTTAGTCTAACTCTACAATACCTACACGAAAAGCAATTTCAGTGTTTTGAAAAAAAAAAAGTTTCCTTAAGGGGGTTAAAAGGGGTGTTGAAAGTTTGTAACGGGAACGATTTCGGTAGGTTTGGTAAGTTTGGTTTGGACTTAATTTATTAATTTTTGATTGAGTTTAGGAAAATTCTTCCTGTACGGGGGTTGACAAGATATTGACAGTTTGTGTTCAGAACAAATATTTTTTTTCGATTAAGGGAGTTGAAACATTGGAAGAAGACATTGTTACAATAAAATGACATGTGTCTTCGTTTTTTTAGCTGCACAAAGTTTAGGATTACAGCAACCTATATAAAAATCCACACGAGCGAAGTCGTGGGCAACAGCTAGTTATAATACTTATATTTCTCTATTTGTAATATTTTAAACCTCGATAAAAAAAAGAAAAAGGTTCTATTTGGAAAAAAACCTGTAGTCGAGTAAGTATGTAAAACTGTTTAAGTACTCGTTGTCCGTAAGTTAAACTTATACTTTAGTCTTAATGAGGGGGCCGCGGACAATTGAGTAAAAACCACACAAAAGTTTAACTACGACTTAAATAAAATGCTTACTCGAAAAGGGCCTAGATCCTGTTATATTAGCTCATCGTACGTGCATTGCGCTGTGCGCAAGCCAAGCTTCCAACATACATATAGATACGTATACATGTAGTTATAGGTGTATATGCGTACCTACGCATGAGTAGATATTTAAGGACTTCGCGTTTAATTGACTACTTACACCTACCTAAATGCTGATATACCTCTAAATAGTCCTATCGCTTGCTTGAATGACCTTTTTTTTAATTTAATGGGTCATTTGTAAATCTTCAGCCTCACAGGAGTGAAAAAGGGCTTGAGTAGGTTTTCTACATCTCTTGCGAACATTTTGGCAACAGCGACCGAGGCTCAACGTGTAGGGTTGCCACTAACCAAGTGCCTAATTCGTTCCTCTACACTGTCCGAGAATAAAGAGTAGAAATTACTTATCTAAATAAACAGGAACTGAAATACGCTACACCAAATTTATTTTCAAATGTGTGTCCATACAAACAAATATTGATTAGGTACATAGTAGGCACCAAGCACCCAACATACCTTCAGGTCAGGACGCAACTTATGCGGCAAAATGAGGTGGGTGTATTATTTCTTGCTGTTTGCAACTTTGCAGCCTCTCTGTTAAATTAATGTTTGAACTGGGGTTGGACTTGTGGTATCTACCTACTTACTCTGAAGAGTTTTATAGAATTCAAGATTGCCTTTTCTCTTGCTAAAAACTTGAAAGTCTTGTTAAAGCCTTATCAAAATAAAATTTTGATAAATATATATCTTTAAAACAGTAGGTACAACTCTAATTAGGTAGGTTTCATTATCTATCGAAATAATAATTACTATATTGGTAATGAATAAAAATCAGTTTGACAATAAAAGAAGTTTTTATTAGTATTAGTGTGTAGTAGCGCGTCGAAGAGTCAACCCTAGTGCCGGGAGGCGTCGGCTTCGCGGTATATCCGTCGCGCAAGGTCGACGGCCGCATCGATCGCGGACTACCCTCGCGCCTGTGCGGCACCGCATCTACCGCGCAACAGGCCATACCTAACTTCTCTGTCTATAGTAAAAATACAAGCCGGCTTTAGTATTAAAGTGGGCGTCGGACGGCGCAGACTGCGCCGGGGCAGTCGCCACGTGTAGCAAGTGCCATACCAAACAACGCCACGCGTTTCGCCGGCTCTCCAAACACCTCTAACTGTGATAATAAACACCAAATAACTCTCAGTAGGTTGGCTCGGTGGTAGCGTGTGATAAAGTATAGGTGTCCAGGGTCCAGGGTGAAGTTTCGGATTGTTTTGTTTGCGGTCGATGGCCATGGGGGTGGTCAGTGGCACTATCCCTCGCGCCGGACGTTAGGATGGGTGGGTGCCCACGTGATTATGTATGTAGCAAGTCAACCGCCCGCTCCCCTGGATACAGCGGTGCATCGGCCCGCTTCTGCGCGTTGCATCAAACATATACTTACTCTGTATTCCGGGGGTAGCGGGGTGATTCATGATTTATAAAACGTTTGGCTAAAACTTGACCTTACTCGATTTACTACATAGTATGGAAAATTAAATGCGTGTCCATATCTTGTATTTCATTATTTATTCATTCACTGCAACACGTATGTTGTGATGATATCTAAGTATTGTAGGGTAATTCGCCAGTAACTGGCCACTTTTAGTAACTGGCCGCCCTAAACAAAAAATTTAATTCTATTCACCTATAAACAGAATTCATTTTAGTATAAGGTTTAATAATAACTGGCCACCTTATGCCAAAATGAATTATATTTATAGGTGAATAGAATTAATTTTTAGTTTAGGGCGGCCAGTTACTGGCGAATTACCCTATCTATAAATTTTATTATTCCGGAAGCACAGTAGTTATACTATAATTTTAGTGCAATATAATTTTGTGCAGTGCCGTTCGGGTATCTATAAATTTGTGTTAAATATACTCCACTTACAAAACATTTATAGGAAAGGATACTCACGAGCACGAGTGCCGTAAAGTTGCTCTACCACGCCAAACATTGACTGACTTGAAAAAATGGTAATTTTCTACCAAGTAGCTATGCACAATTTCTAAAAATGGTCGGATTTTCGCCCATTATTAGGAATTAATAGTTACCTATATACCTACTCGTATAGTTACTGGTTCGGTATTCTTTACGTTACTGCTTTTCAAAGGCAATGTTTGGCGTGGTAGGCAATGCTGAGCAAATATACGGTCCTGTTTACACTCCACCCCAAGTGACTACAAAACTATAAATAACTCAATATGTAGGTATTGCTTACTACCTAAGTGATATCGCTGGACCTTTTCTCCCGTTCAGTGTACTTCCAATAATATTTTGCGTACAGTACTTACGTATGTACAGTGTAACTCAAAACAACGTTAAATATTTTAGACAAAAATGGATATTTTTTTAATTATGAGCACAATTTATTTAATGCTTTATGTTTTGCAATAACAGTAACTATTTAAGTTAAACTAACATACATATATTCGACTGGGATAGTGCCACTAGTGCTTATACTTATGTCATTATACTTAATTATTATATTACTTATACATATTGAATACAAGTACCTACATACGTATAGTGAAACTGCGTCCGGGCACTACTTAACTCATACTGACCGTGGTATAGCGTATTAATTATAGGTACCTCTCAGGCATATGTGTTTAGCGTTGGAATGTATATTAGCATGCTCATAAAGACACTATTTATATACATTTTCTTTACAGTCAATTCTCGAACCGCTCTTGATTCTTTAACAGCCCATCAACGTGCACACTAGCGCCACTGCTAATTAATCGTGATTATTTAAATTTTACGACAGGTATTTAAAAAAGGGGGCCGCTACGTACTGTATTGTGTATTTCAGTACCTTTTGAATACATAAAACTATATTATATGTTGCTGGATTCGTCAATCTTTGCGTCCAAAGTTAAAACGGGCGTTTTTGTTTTGAGGTCCTAGTTCGAAAAATCCAGCAACATAAAAACTAGTTTGATGTATTCAAAAGTAACTTAAATACACAATACAGTACGTAGCGGCCCCCTTTTTTAAATACCTGTCGTTAAATTTAAATTATCACGATTAATTAGCAGTGGCGCTAGTGTGCACGTTGATGGGCTCTAAATCTTTAGTTATAATATAGAGACAGTTAAGTACTTGAGCGTTTTTTTTTTTTACAAAATAATGACATTGTTGAAGCAAGTTGTCCAGTCAGCATCAAATATACATTGATAGCTAAAGTAGTCAAATACGAGTATGTACCTATATCGCAACACATTTAGATCCTTAATATATTATTCAAGTGTCCTAGAAATACAAAATTCAATTGTAGGTACCTATTATAAAAAGATTATCCACCCACACTTATTCTAATAATTTCGTAATAACAGTCTAAGGGCACTTTGCACGGATTACATTGACTCTCGAGTGCCTCTTTAAAAGTAATCAATAAATTCATTAATGGAAACCTGCATTATAAATTAAATGTTAGTAATATAGGTATTTTATAAATATTATTTAAAGTTACCAGTTAGTGTGATTCCAAGGGGCCCACTGATTAACAGTCCGCCGGTCGGTATCAGCCTGTCAGTTAGAACAAAATTTTGACAGTTCCGAACATCTGACAGGTCGATACCGTCCGGCGGACTGTTAATCAGTGGGCCCCTTTAAGCGCTAAGTAGTCACGGAAACGAGCGGCCTAGGTAACGCCGCTCTCGCTCGGCAACATATAGATCTGCACTTGCTATCTCAATCTCACTAAAATTAATAAAAATGAAATCAACCTGAAATTAGGTAATATATTAAAAAGGAACCGAGTCTTCATAACAGAAGCCTGCTATATTATGAAAAATTGTGCTGAAAAGATATTAGAAGAGTATAAGGGCCGATACAGACGGACTGCGACCCTGCAATTTGTATGAGAACATTGGGAACTGCACGCGAACAGCACGCCAACTGCAACGTCGGCGTGCTGATCCCATACAAGTTGCAGTCCGTCTGTACCGGCCCTAAAGTTGAATAAGTAGCTTAGAACTAAGATTGCAATCGCCAGAGCTTGAAATTCAATATTTAGGTAATATGTATTAGAAAATCGTAGTCTGATAAAGGTTAAAATACACGAAAACGAACAGACAAAAAAAGCTAACGCATATAATGCTCATCCACTTCTAAAAAAAATAAAGTTAATTACCTACCTACCTACAAAAAGATTGAGTTCTAAGCTGCAAGGTAAATTCAGGATCGCCAATTGATCCCTCACATTGGGTTGACGTTCAATTTTAATACAAACATTTTGCATAATTACATTTAACTACTTTTAAAACTCATAATAAACATAATGTATAGAAACATAATCCTTAATATTATTCGTTATAATAATTAAATTACAGAATGTTCTATAATCATAAAAACGTTGTTTATAACGATCATTAGGAATAATTTTACTTGTAATAACATACAGTTAGTATTATGATTAAAATGTAGAACTATATTTTAACGAATGATCGGGTGACATAATATAATATGACATAAATTATAAAACAACTTACATATTCTACCTTAAGGCAGGTCGCCGTTAGGTACGATGACGAGCGAAGCGAGGAGGAGTGTTAGGTAGAACTGCGACCCTACAGCGTGCCGCGGGAGCGGCCGGCGAAGCGCCAGAACCGACTTATTTTATAATAGTACACATTTTATTTCCCTCTCGATCATGAGAGGCCTGTGCCCACTGCCCAGCAGTGGGATATGTATTAGGCTGATGATGACGATGCTATACTTTTTAAGAATAAATAAAGAGTAACCTTTAATTTTAATATGTGGAAAGAAATAACGCTTCATTCTTTGAACGCTATGAACTTGGTTTTTATGTGGAATAACGTTATGATCATTAAATAGTATACAAAGTTATCATTATACTGATTGCCTGTTCTGCAAATACATTACTATGCAACCGAATTATTATTATTACTGAAATTATGCAACTTGTTCTTCTTAATTTTGTTTTTATACTAAATAATCATTTCTGCATTTCAAAATTATGCAATTCGAATTATGCAAAATGAAAATTCGAAAATAGTTGTTATTAAAAACATTACACACCCCTCACATTGTGATATTACATGTCTACTTATGCTTTCTGAAATTATGTTAAAAATCTTAAAAATACTAGTAAAAATGTAAATTAAGGATTTCGGAATAATGTCAAACAAAATAAACTAATACATTATCCGTATGCTTTTTTGTTGCAATACCTATTAAAATATCTTTATCAACCTGAGCCAAGAGTACTTAGTATATTAATTATATCGGAGCTATGGCTAAGAGCTTTAAGTAAATTTGGATAGTGAGCTCTGGCTCTGGACGTCCCATACTACTAGCTACCAGCGATCCACGCTATTGGTAATAAGCAAAATATTTACAGTAGCACTAAACCAGCAATAAAAATATTTTCCGGAATTGATTAAAACAGTGAACAACATATCCATTAGATACTATTATAATACGTACTTGCAACAATCCTCACTTCAATAACCAGTACAATGAATCAATGTTCCTGCGCAGTGAACGGTCATTGCAATATGAATTCGTCCCGTTTCCATATACTTACTTAGCTATGAAGGAAAGTAAAATCTAGTTGACTTGACAGACTTCCAAATGAACTTAGCGCCTTGAAGTGGGATTGAAAATGTTAAGTCGGTGGAAGAGTAAAGACAAGTCTGAGAAGAGCAAATCCTCAAGCTCTAGCGGAAAGAAGAAACGGAAAGGAAGAGACAATGGTGAGTAGAGCTGCAGAGTGCGGATGCATGTGTCTGCACTGCAGACACATGCATTCTATAAGTAGATAGTCGCGTATGCTAAACTTCCTCAACATAACCTACCATGCCAAACACTGCCTGGCTTAAAAAACATTGATTCTCTAGTACTAGGTACACAGCTGTCTAGGTACATATGTCTAATTCATAGTACCTAGTGGACACCAATGGACGGAACATTAGCAGATAATTGCTTTATGTCCGGCAATGTTCGGAAGGTTTCGAGAAGTTTACGGTAGGTACGGTGATGTTCTCCTTTGAGGCATGCATGCCCACATACCTTGTATAACGTGTACTTTTCAAATTAATTCGTGGTGTCGCGTATTTAAAGTAGATATTTAGATACGACATTCATCAACATAATTTTAAAAGTAGGAACATATTGGTACGTACTACATATGTATATACTTTTGGGCCACCAGGCCAGGCCTCGTGCATTTTTTTTATAACAAAAAATGCACGAGGACTGGATGTAGCGTTTCACTGCTCTGGACGTAATCTTTATTTATTTATTTGACAGAGTCTACTGGGCCATATTTAATAATTCGAATAATTTATGTACGTGGGCCATACTGAAAGTTTCTGGATTCTGATATATTAGACGATTTATTTTTTCTAGGTAGCCAGTCCAGGTATTTTCAGTATGCCCTAAGTACTTATGTTGGACATGCCTTCGATCGCAATTTTATGCGCGTAGAAGACTTATGTTTACGCCTTCAGGGAAAAAAGACCGGCCAAGTGCGAGTCGGACTCGCGCACAAAGGGTTCCGTACCATCACGCAAAAAAACAGCAAAAAATCACGTTTGTTGTAAGGTAAACGTACTAGTGCTCGACATGCTAATGCTCAATAATAGATGACACCTTGCTGTCACCTCTATTGACAATTACTTAAGTTTCAAGATGACATGTACTGGGTACATGTGTCGAGCACCAGTACGTTTACCTTACGGGAGCCCTACTTAAATATTTATTATATAATATTTTTAGTATTTGTTGTTATAGCGGCAACAGAAAAACATCATCTGTGAGAATTTCAACTGCCATAGAGTTGGATTCTCGCTCGGAGCGGTTTTTTTTTTCCTATCATAAAAATATACCTACTTAGGTTTGATATTTTCCTTTTTATTGTTAGGTCACCATGTCAATAATTGCAAAACTAAAAGTACAAGCACTTATGTAGATTTGTTTACACTACATAAAGTGTCCATTATCATCAGTTTATCACAATCTTTAATCATCGACCATCTCAGTTTTAACCAAGAAAAGTCTGCAACGATTTTGATAGCATACACAGTGCAAGTGTTATTTACACGTCGTAATTCCATAAAAGTTTGACGTTTAAAATAACGTGCTATCATAATCATTGCAGACTTATCTTGGTCTAACTCTATTACTCATGAAGTCATGACTCTTATGAGTTCTTTATAATTATTCACAACTCTCGAGAACTCCCGAAACCTTAACATATTTTTAATGAAACTATACATTTTACCTTTGCCTATTTTGTACCTATCCTGTCATCCATGTATCTCTGTGAAGTCTTTAGTAAATCTCAAAAGCATTTATTGTATAATATAAATGGGCTAGCCGAGCAGAATAGTGAGATCACCCGTAGATATAATTTAACTCTACACTACAACAGAGCTTGTGACCTCTCACTCACATAGGTATATACCTCTCATAAATAATAAAGACTAATATTTGGTCGCTCTAAATAAATAAGATATTGAGAGGCCGTAATTTGTTTCAGAAAATGATTGGCGTGGAGACGGATCACGGATGGATGGTGAGTGTCTGAATGCTGCAAGATTTTAGTTCGCTTTAACGCCTAATACTTACAGACGTATTCTGATTTCAGTAACAGGTTATGAATTCAATCTGGATAAGATCTGTCTGCGTCAAAAGTGTACAATATTTACTAGGTGACATTTAGAAAACGTAATACAAAATTAGCAATTCTTATTTAGCACGTGCTCTTCTAGATTCTAGACGATAAGAAATAGATAAAAATATGGATTATGTTTCCATAACAAAGTAATTAAATTTTTGGCTATTTGACGTTTTTAGTAAAATTATGGATTACCACCTCAGAGCAAGCCGGGTGGAAACATTGAGTCATTTTCGTCAAAATAATTGAAACCACTTCCCGTCAATAATAATATAGCTTGTTTGAGGATAGTTTAGGATCCATGGTTTGTGATGCTGATGTTACTTTGATAGGTAGTTGTCATCCTACCCTACTACTCACATCCTACGTGATTTAATTACAATACCTTCACCTAACAGAATAGATGTGTTAACCCTAATTAACAAACAGATAATATTTTACATAGGTACTTCACATAGGCGTGTTACGAGAACAAAGAAAGGCAAACTAAAAACCCTCATTATTTGATTTAGTTTTAGTTTAACGCCTTTCAGATACTTACAATGCTTTTTCCGCCAAGTTGCCTAAATCTCAATAGAAAAACAGTGTGATGTTTGTGCAGAGTACCTACGCCGAATCACCCGTTGATGCTCCAGTCAAATTAATTACACACGAATAGAAATCTACTGTTTCGTTTTTGCGTGCCAGTTTCAGGAGTTTGAGAATGAGACGGGTAGCGTTAGAAACTATAAATAAAGTTTACAGCACCGATTGGAGTTGTTCTCCAATACACTCCCGGCACCTGTTCGCGCCCGGTCGCGTCTCATGTTTAGGTACTTATTCGTACTTCTCTCGGAGCGACGACTGTGTAGTATGCCATGGCCATATATTTCGTGGATTCTAAATCAACCAATACATACATTGAAATAAATTGAAGTGAACTCATTTCTTATTCGCTCGTAGCTATACTTTTTTCTAATCAACATCTGAAGAAATTAAAATATTAGAGGCGTAAATTTAGTTTAGTGCTACATGTGGAAATGTGCGTGTTCTTTTGACAGTCCTTGTTGGACAAAAAATGTACGGTTGATATGTTGTGAAGGTGTTACTCGAAATAGTGTACGTCAAAGAAGTGGCATAACTAGATTAGAGGTGGGCGAGGCAGGGCCGGGCCCCGGCAGCCGCTTCTGCCCTCTTCACTCTGCTCCAGGTCGTACCACGCGCACACTATCGCACTTACCCTGGCCTTTACACTCTTATCAGCTACACAGTAAGTGCACACAAAAACAAACTCAAAAAATGCTACTTGGAATAATATGACAAACTGTTAAATTGAAATGCATAACCCGTGATTATCATGAAGTAAAACACGAAAGTAGAATGCAATAGTTATGTAGATCCATCCATTACTTACTTATCTAAAGTTCTATTGGCGCTTTGTTTTTGCCAGGACATCTCCCTCCACCACTTTGCTTAAATACAGCATTTACTATGAGTAGTCGCTATTTATTAATTTTCGTGTACATCGTGATATTTATCCATAATCTATTTATTACTAGCCTCCGCCCGCAACTTCGACCCAGTAGAAATCGTTAAAAATTAGGTATGCACCACACCAGCTGGTAAAGGCCCTCTTGATTGTTCAAAAACTGATGAGAAAATTGTATTTTATCCACATGTGTGGCAAAGTAATCAAATACAAATTTTGAGTATTTGATTACCTTATGTTGGCGTGTAGAATTGACTTAATTTATTTCTTCTACCTTTTCCTTATCAGAATACAATACCGAAAATGCCTTTAAACGAATTATCACAATTTTTGTTACAGTCTGTATATGTATTTGATATAGATTTTATACGTTTTTGCATGCATTAGATTTCTGGGTCATTTAGTGATTGGCTGTCCTGCAAGATACATTGCGTGTTTCAGGCGGTCTGTCGGACGGCGAGGCGAGCCGCGGGCCGACGCGCGGGCGCTCCTCGCGCCGTGACGACCCACGCCGTCACACGCTCGCCGGGAACCACCTCTATGTGCATCCGCACCACCCTTCGCAGCTTAACTCTCACGAAATGGATGTACGTATATTCATTCAAACTATCATACTTAAACATACCTAGGAAAGATACGGTTGCGCAAGAAATATAATTATATGATAGGCTGATAGCGCAATATATTTAAATTACTTACAAGAATATGCAGGAATCCTACAGACATTCCACCCGGAAGGTGACCTACCTTTTTTATACACTTTTTTACTTACAAGAAAAAATACTATTGTTTTTATTTGAAAGCATACCTACCTACTGATATAATTTGTCTAGAAACAGTAAAAATTTAAATAAAAAAATATATGTATGTACCTACTTACATACAAAGTCACTAAATCTCCAAAGGTATGGCGCTGCACGCTTGTGATACACGTGTTAACTTGCTACAGTTAAAAAGTAGTAGGTACCTAGGTAGTGCTTTGACCTAAACACAATATTAAATAAGTAGGTATGATAAAAATCTTCGAGAAACAACGTTTGTAAAATATGTGCTAACAAAGTACGAAGGGCTAATACCTATTTAGTCGCTATAGCAACGTTATAAATTAAGTGAATATTTTGTCGACCCACACAGTTTGATGAAAGATGTTATTGATTAGACCTATCTTTGAAGTTTAAGAAGTAAGTACTTACATCAGAAAAAGCTTTAGATACGTTCTTTGCAACTAATTTCATTACTGATGATGATGTAATGATTTAACATTAACATGACGCATAGTTGGTAGATAAGGCAGTTTTTGAAATAAGTATTATTATGTTTAGCACTGGACGTCTGCTGGGCAGGTCCCTCTTTACACGCCTGAATACGCGACGGTCAACAAATGTCGCGATAACAGGCAGAATCGAATTGTTGACGCAAGGGCTCTGAAGGTAGACCGTATTACTCGAAAATACTTCTCTTGGCTTTGGAATTTTTGACTAATTTAAATTAACATTCCGAACGTTTTATTAACACTATTTTATAAACATAACAATTATAACATGCCTAGCTTTCGATAATTTTTTGCTCTCATTATTACAACACATTTAGATATTTTTACCGCGCCAGCGCCATGTGTTGCTTTTACACTGACGGGCAAGAATGAAGTAATTTGCTAAAAGCTAATACAATCACTTACTGTTCATTTTATTTTATTAAGTATTTCTATAACTAACGTTTTATAAATCATTATGGCTCTTTTATCTGATTCTATTTACACGTAGATACTTAAACACGAATATTAATTAACAAGCTCGTAACCCGCGAATAAGCCTACATAATGGTAACACACATTTTTTTTTTAATTAATTTATGTTGATAATGTTCTAAAACAGTTCATGATGTTCTAAAACAGTTTCTAAAAACTTTCGATATTCTGTGTATTTATCTTTTACTACGAATCATGCCTTATCCTAACAGTGTTTCATCAACTCATCACTCAGCACGCAATTCATTCATAGTAGGTACTTTAAACAAAATGAAAGGTAAATAGGCCTCTTAAGAAACTGTCATTCAGTCACTGCGATCAATTAAGGACTTAGACTGATGCCGTATAATAATATTTTTGATACTGTTACATGTAACTACCTGTTATTATTTATATTCATCAAAATCTGTGTGCCTTAGTATTTAGGAATATCAACCATTCTTTTCACGCGTGTTGCTTGACAACCATGCTATTTTTCAAGTTTAATTGTAGCATTAATTAACTACATTTCATAAAATAATACATTACGATACACGTGCGAAAAAAAGGGAATTCGCAACGAGTGGCGACTAATTAAATCACGACCGAAGGAGTTGTTCCATTCTAAAAGAGTGTTCTAGTAATCAACGTAAACATATGTATACCTATGCCTTAAAAATTTGACTGCATGTTTTTTTTTATCTGTGACTTTCGTTGTTATTAACATTAGGCGAACTGAATGACTACTATTTATGTCCAGCCACCGCTGCCTAGGGGTTACCCGCCGCCAAACAACGCTATGCTGTTCGACGACGACCCAGGCATCATGTCGGAAGTGGAGACGGCCTCCACCGGGTTCAGGCGCGGCGGCAAGCAGCGCTCCTCGCTACCTGTTGTGCGAACACCCAGCAAAACATTGGAGCGCCCGCTGGGTAAGTTTGTACAGTAGCTACGCAAAGTATTAATTAGAAGGACTCATTATTTAAGAAGTTCCATTTTTCTTTAATGAGCGCGAGCGAGAGTCGCTTATTGTAATAATTTAATACTCAAATCTTTAGACGAACGAAACGAAAATAAATACTTTTAATCTTCACGCCACGCACGGCAGCCAATATTTTTTTAAATACCTATATTTTATTGTTATTTCGTCTGAAATTAATGATGACTTCTTTGATAAAACTGTCAAATATTCCTTCCCCGAATATAATATACTAGAGACCCGTTGCGGCGTCGTAACGCCGCTAGAATACAGGAATTCCAATAGTGAAATAAGTACTTAGAAAACTTTTGAAACCTTTTGACTTTTGAAATAAAAACCGACTTCAATACAGATTAAAACGCAAGCCTCGGTAAAAACCACTTGTTTGTTAATTTTCTTAAAAATTACTGAACCGATTTGGAATTTTTGAAATCGATTCATAAACAACGGGGTTCTGCGCGACCAAACACATTTACATTACAATCATAGGAACCAAAATTACTTACATTCCTTTCGTAGAGCTCGCCGAGGCATCCAAGCATTGCAATGATGGCAAAATGTCTTCCAAATTGAGCTTCATTTTTTAATTTTGGGATATTTGTTGAAGATATCACTTGCGTTGCATTGTTTAATACTTCTTCTTATTTAATACTATATAATAAATAACTACAAATAAATGTAAAATAAAATCAAAGACCATATAATCACTATCGTTCTAAAAATGTCAAAAATAAAATAATTAAAGAAGCGTAAAATAATTGAAGAATCATAATTTGAATTTGGAACCGAAAGTCTATACCCGAACTCAAAATACAAACTTTTGTGGCTTCCCTTTCATTCAAATGGAGTTGGACAACAGAATGAGAGAGAAACAATCCGTGTATCCAGTTTGCTATTTGAACCTAATTTTGGGGTTCCTTATCTCAGACGGTAATAACGGAAGCTAATATAAGATCAATTTATCGCCAGAGATAGAGCACAAAGCGCGCTTTTTCTCAGGAATGGATTGGGGGATCGACTTGAAGTTTATATACTGAGTGTTCATTACAATGCGGATAAGGTATTAAAATATTAAACTTCCAGGTAATTCCAGTTGTACAAAAAATCTTGGAATTCTACACTGTCAAATTCTTGTTAGGTCACGAAAAAAGTGACACACTTATATTTTAATACTTACTTACTTAAAAAACCTACACGGAAGGTTGACTTGGAATCATAAAGTTATGCAAAGAAGCAACAAAGTCTTAAAATAAAATAAGAAATCCAAATCCAACCTGAAATGGGTGATTTAGAGGTCACTGTAGGTATTTATACATAAGTATATGCGTGTCTGCGATGCCAAAACGGCTGGACAGATTCCAATACACGGGTATTAGCATGGGAACCCACAAATACTTTTTACTATTATGGTTATGACTATTTTGCCCGCAAGACCTTCGACATCTTCTAGTCTAATAAAAACCGGCCAAGAGCATGTCAGACCATGCTCAGTATAGATTACACCTCTCTACCAAATTGTATTATTGTAGTGCTTATAGTTTCCGAGTAAATCGACTGTGACATACGGACGGACGGACGGACATAACGAAACTACAGTTCCGCTCCGTTTTTGCCATTTTGGTTACGGAACCTTAAAAAGACATTGTGATTGTGTTATTTTTATGCAATTTAGTTAATATGCATATGACGTTGTAGTGGCACGGAACCTTCCTTGTACAAATCCAAATCGCACCTCATCGCCTTTTTTCCGCAAAATTTAATATGCACGAAAAAGTTTTCATATCAATTTTTATAAGATAATAGAATATAACCTAACAAAATACTACTGACATAATAGTCACGAATAAAAAAGAAATTAGAAGTTGTCACGTTGACACAATAATATTATGATTGTCAATCATTATAAACAAAAAGCAGAATTATTTTTGTATTTTCGTTCATGTTAAAGTGTTGCGAATTATATGTTGCCGACTCAAAACGTAATATTTAATCATGCTTAACAGCTTTCTACAGGTTTGAGTTCTATTCATGATCTTTAGGTTTTTTTTTTTTTTTTTGACACCTTGAGTCAAAACACGATTCACAGGTCACGTTGATTTGGTTTGGTCGGTTAGTGCACAGTAGTTGTTTAAAATTCATTTTTAGCACTTTTTCGTGCAAAAATTAAAAAAGTACAAGTTTTATGCAACTCTCCAGCATGAGACGAATCTAATGACATATCATTTATCAAAATCGGATCATAACTGTAGATCTGATGGGATGTACAAAAATCGGCTTCGCGTAATATATATAAGGATATGGAGATTGTCAAATTTCATTTAAATCTGTTTAACGGTCTAAGCGTAAAGAGGTAACAGACAGAATTACTTTCGTATTTATCTAATAGGTAGTATAGATTATTAGGGATATAGTAGTTAGTGAATTGATATACCTACCTATGTAAACCTGTAAATTTAAAAGTTAAATTTGCAGAGATAGATTCTCGTTAGAAATAACACGTAGAACGTAAATCCGCCTTTAGGATAACTCACGCTAGACCGGGCCGGGGCCGGGCCGGAGCTTCCGGCGCTTCGTATTCTATGGAAAGCACCACGTGATCACCGATCAGCCGTCATAGAAAATGACATGTCCCACGCCTCAGCCCGGCCCCGGCCCGGTGTCATCATTTTCTCATTTGTCATGCTCTTTGCATAGATAGGTAGTTTGATGCACTCCGGTTATCATTGTCGAATCACAAACGCACGAGGAACGTTTCATATCAACGTTGTGATGCAAGTGATGCAATACTCGAGGAGATTAATGAAATGCAAATTCATCTCTGATCTCTGCAGATGGAAAACCTTACAGGCTTATCGTGTAATGGCGCTGTGAACTAATGTACCTATTACATATTTTTATCGTTAAAATACATGTAGTAGGTTTCAAAAAATACAACAAGAAATATAAGCATGACAACAATTAAATACGTTATTATTTCATCTCCAATTTAATTTCATCTAGTAGGTATACCAGTAGTTCCGTGTCCCTCGACAAACCGATGACAACAGTACCAGTGCAACTCTGGGCTTAACTGGAATTCATTACAAAAATACCTACTTCTTACTTTTATTATCTAAAAGGATTATATTGTTTGATATTTATTGGACAACATAATAAATGAAACTCTACAACTGCATTTGTATTTGTAGTACGCAGGTTATACGGTGCAAAAAGCTTCGAGTTTGTTTCCTATTTTCACGCTTATTGCACTAATGAAATGATCGAGTTAGCATTGCTCGAGTGCCTACGAGATTACGCAGTGAGGATAATTGGCATCACATTTATAAAAATAATATAAATGTGAATAATAGGTAAATAAATATAAAACAAATCGATTTCATATTATATACTTACATAAATTTATTTTCTTAGATATTAAAGTGTTTCCTGCTAATGTATAAAAAGTACCTACCTACTCTTATGCCTACCCAATACCCGCGTTTTAGAGAGCGTTCAAAATGTCAGTAGTAATTTTTGGCAATTATCAGTCTGCCATGCCGTTATTTCTAGGTTCCGTCTACTACTCGTATTTATTAAAGAGGAGTAATTAACATTTTATTTTAGGGTTGGTGTTTCTGCAATATCGAAGTGAGACTAAGCGGGCGCTGCTTCCTAACGAGATTACTTCTATCGACACTGTAAAAGCGCTCTTCGTGAGGAGCTTCCCCAAACAGCTCACGATGCAGTACATGGACAGTCCCATGGTGAAGATCTACATTCATGACTCTTCGAAGGACATGTTTTATGAACTGGAAGATGTGAGGTAAGTAAGAAATCCATGTGTATGTATGTTTTACCCTCTCTTGCAGGTTATTTACTACTTTGCAGTAATAAAGATTTTCAAAATTCTGTCAAGGCGTAGATCACCTACCTGTAGTAGGTAGTCCAACTATGTGTCAATGTAAGTTGTAACGACAGGTAAATATAATATACCTACGGTGAGTCAATCCAATACAGACATAGGATTTCTCCGTGTAATCATTAATTAAAAAGTTTTTCTAAATTACAATTACAATTACACTTAATTATGACCCCGTAATTAATTTTGACAGTTAATATAAAAAGCTCGTATCTCGTAACTTGTGTGTTACTTTGTATGGTTAACATTTTCATTGTATTTCTAAGCAAAATTTATCTCAATATACTTCTTAGGTGCTATGCTTACCCGTATTTAATTTACACACTGTAAATACATAACAATACGTGTTTTTATATATATAGTATCTTTAATAAACACATATTCTTATGTATTTATTAAATATACTTTATGTCATTATATGTATAGGTGGGCAATTTTATTCAAAGTTGTACACAGTGTTTTCGGGTTGTCCCATACTTTTGATATAATGTTTTGCATATTTATAGGGCTTAATTTAATGAAGATTTTTTTTTAAATCAAATCCACATTTAGTTTTTAGTAGTGATGCACCGGATATCCGGTTACTATCCAGTATTCGGCCTATCCGGCCGGATACCGGATGATAATTTTGCTTGATTTTGGAGTCAACAAATTGGATTTAAGAAACAGTGAAGGTCATAATCGTACTCGTTTATTATTTTAAAACATTTTAAACATTCCACTATTGCACGCGCACTCATTTTCGAACCTAGAAATGAGTCCACGCGAACTTTCACTACGAAACAGATCAAAGCCTGCACAATGCGCAACTAAAATACCGAAATGTAGGTATAATTTCGCCGGCCGAATATTCGGCGGCCGGATACCGGATATCCGGCCGATGATCAGGCCGAATATCCGGTATCCGGTATCCGGCCAAACAACTATCCGTTGCGTCTCTAGTTTTTAGTTATTTAGCGTATTCATTTAGTCATGTAGTATAATAATACATTAAATAAAAAATATTGTGTGGTAAAAAACGGCATGTTTTTTGCTGTGCCAACTCGATTGTTAAACTTCTAAAGGATTTTTTTTCAAAAACTATTCGTATAAAAACTTAACGACGCCAAAATATATATAGACTGATATATGCGCTATTATGTTATTAAAACAAATTATGTTAAAAACTAACACACTATTAGAAAATTATTAAAATTTGTTGAGACGGAATCTGAACATTGCGGAATTTTCCGTTCCGAAACCGCTATTTGATTGTGTAATTTAAGATATTATTGCTACTATTTGGTATCATTTTACTCTGCCTGGTAAAATTAATCTAAAACTTCATAATTATATCCGCAATTTTTCATGGAATAGTTGCCCGAAAAACACTCATCGAAAGTAACATTTTTTCGTTCCACCATCCGAAACCAAATTTGCTGGTAATTACGTAATGTATATATTTTTTACATTGATTACTTATACGAATAACGTATACAGAATCCAAAATATCTTATTTAAAGCGATATTTAAGATTATTTAATGAAATATTTAGTTAAATGTCGCCGGAGGTAGGTAGTATTCCGAAACTTCCATTCCGAAACCCGATCGTCGGTTTCGTATAAGCGGAACGAAGAAAGTCTACGGTATGGAAGTATAAAGCGGCATACATATTGTTTTAATGTGCTGCTGTTTTAGTTTAGGTACTTATATGAGGAGTAAGTTAAACCAGACCTGGTTTAACTTTCGGTTATATACGAAAAATAAAGGGTATTAAGCCAAATCTCACTACATCTAAAGACTTGAAGCTGTGACTGTGAAAAAATCAAACTTCTAAGTTAACGTAAAAAAATATCCGGCCAATTATGCCGCAAAAAACGTATATATCGATACTCTCAAGGGAATCAAAATTTATAACTTCCTGTTGACCTAGAACTTCGAAATTCTCAAGTTATGTCGTCTTACACTACAAGTAGGTACAGGGAAAAATCCCAAAAATGAAAAAAATATATAAGTTAAATTTGTACGGAACCCTCGGTGAGCGAATCCGACTCGCGCTTGTCCGGTTTTTAGACGAAGGTTTAATTACGTTGTGATTTTTAAAACAAAGGCTTTAATTTTTTTTTATATCGGTGAAAAATATGCGACTGATGGTAAGTAGTCACCGTAACTTATGGACGCCTGCAACTCCAGAGGTGGTACATTGTGTTAAAAACCGGTCAAGTGCGAGTCGGACTCGCACACGAAGGGTTCCGTACATTATCTATAAAAACGGTCACCCATACAAGTACTGACACCGCCCGACTTTGCTTAACTTCGGTCAAAAATCACGTTTGTTGTATGGGAGCCCCACTTAAATCTTTATTTTATTCTTTTTTTAGTATTTGATGTTATAGCGGCAACAGAAATACATCATCTGTGAAAATTTCATGTGTCTGTCTGTCTGTCTGGTGACAGACGGACGGACGGACGGACGGACAGCGGAGTCTTAGTAATAGGGTCCCGTTTTACCCTTTGGGTACGGAACCCTAAAAATTAGACTTGTGCTATTACTTCTGGACGCGTCTTTAGAAATTGTTTCGTTACTGTCCCGTGCTAGAAATATTTTCATTTGCTAAAATATTGTATACTTTGTTTATTAAGTTACGTGTTCATTATTTTATATAAAATAATAAACATTTATCATTTTAATTACATGTGATTCAATCGAATAAACCCGTAAAACCATATATGTAGTTATGGGACAAAGTTTGATTCGTTTTATCCTGCGAGTCATGGAGTGGAATTATGCGAGTGTCTCTAACAAAAGTTGGCTACATTTATGTTAAAATGAAAGTGCAATATCATAATTTACTCTTTTAGAAATAATATTAAACACATTGCAAACATTCAATCCTTTTTTTTTATTATATACGTTCATACACGTTGGTTTCGGAATGGAACGCTCGCTTCGACCCTACTCAAGATAACCTATTTTCTTTATTAATTACTTAATAATCAAGTAAATTATTTACATTTTACATAAATTTACTCATAAAAGTATCCATAAAAATAGCTTTCATCCATTTCCTATGTGATTTATTTTCAAGACACCTTTTTTCGGGGTGTACAACTTTGTATAAAATGGCCCAGGTATTTCTAACAAAGTCACGTCAGCCCTATTAGCATCGAAGCTACATGTCCGCACACCGCAGACACTTTCACGACACTAACGGCGCGATTCGGGAAATGAATTAGACATTCACTAGGTATGAAATAGTAACGATATGTGACGTTCCACGGCAAAAGGTACCTTATGGCCGCAATAATATTGGAGCGGCGTTAATAATAGCGTAAGCGCCAACCGCCATAGGGTACCTTTTGCCGCGGAACGTCACATATCGTTACTATTTCATATCTAATTCATTTCGTTGGTGCGAATAAAAAAATCGCCATGTATTTTTAAGCTACTTTACAGGAGACAAAAATAACTTTTTATTTTCCTGTTTGTAATATATTTGTTGCACCTGTATTTTTTTTCTAATAGAGCAATGGTTTTTACATGATAGTAATGAAGAAAATAAACAGTTATTTTCGTCATTTTTTACAATATTATTATTTTAACCAAAATTTTGCTACATAGCGACTTAAATTTGGTTCACTTAAAATCGTCATGTGTGAAGTTTGTACACATAGCGATTTGTTGCCAAAATAACATAGTACCAGAGATGATACATAGCGGATTTTAGGGTCTATGTCGGGTAATCCATTCTACAATAAATCGCCATGTGCAACATTACGTCGGTGCGAATAAAAAAATCGCCATGTATTTTTAAGCTACTTTTCAGGAGACAAAAATAACTGTTTATTTTCCTGTTTGTAATAGGTATATTTGTTGCACCTGTATTTTTTTTCTAATAGATCAATGGTTTTTACATGATACTCATGAAGAAAATAAACAGTTATTTTCGTAATTTTTTACAATATTATTATTTTTATCAAAATTTTGCTACATAGCGACTTAAATTTGGTTCACTTAAAATCGTCATGTGTGAAGTTTGTACACATAGCGATTTGTTGCCAAAGTAACATAGTACCAGAGATGATACATAGCGGATTTTAGGGTCTATGTCGGATAATCCATTGTACAATAAATCGCCATGTGCAACATTATCGCCATCACCCTCGATGGAAAACAAGGCATTTAATTTCGTTATGTGCTAAAAAATCACAAAGCAATTTTTTTTTTGTGTCTGTTCTGTTTTTTTTGTACAAATGTTGTTCTGTGTTCACATAGCGGAATTGTTATTTTCAAAACTAATAAAGATATAACAAAAATATGTATGTGGGTCGACGGGAAATTGAAAAAGGAATTCAAATATGTCAAAATCAAATAACGTAAAAAAAAAAAACACATAGCGATTTATTTATTCGCACCGACGATTATCGCCATCACCCTCGACGGAAAACAAGGCATTTAATTTCGTTATGTGCTAAAAAATCACATAGCAATTTTTTTTGTTTCTGTTCTGTTTTTTTTTGTAAAAATGTTGTTCTGTGTTCACATTACGGAATTGTTACTTTCAAAACTAATAAAGATATAACAAAAATATTTATGTGGGTCGACGGGAAATTGAAAAAGGAATTAAATTATGCCAAAATCAAAAAACGTAAAAAAAACACAGCGATTTTTTTATTCGCACCGACGATTTCCCGAATCGCGCCGTAAGTTTTCACGTCGCATTACACTACGAAATTAGTTGCATGACACTAAATTCACCAAAAAATCGCGCAGGGAACGAAATTGATTTGCTTTCATGAAATTAATACATGCATTACGAAAATATTGATAAAATAAAACTAATGTCATGAAATCAATTTCTCGCCACCAATTTCGTAATGGAAATCCCGCTTTTTGCCTATCAGACAGCCGTCCATTTATGATGTGCAAAGTAAATTTTCCCTCTGCGTAATCATGGTAAAATATGAAACGGATTTAAAGAAATGAGTTTAAGGATACTTAATTCGTGGATTTATTTCTATTTACGAAAGGTCCACGCGGACCGTTGTTATACCTACCTTGATATAATATGTTTGATGTGCGGCGACATTAAATTAAATTAAAATAATTAAATATACCTAATTTATTATCGGGCAACTAATAAGGCCCATAGAACAAACTAACATATTTACATACAATAGTTAATAAAAACCTTAAAGTCTAAAAAATATTTTGGCATCTACGGCTAAGTTAGATGGTTGGTTTTACGGTATTCTTATGCTTGTGTGAATGTTATTTCTTTAAACTGGTGCCTCCTGAAGGCAAAACATAATTGATTATAACATTTATGAAGATATTATTGCTCTGAATGCATGATTAATTTATGTCGACTCGCATCGAATAAGATTACAGTGTACCTATTCAAATAGCCACCCACGTTTTGCTACGGGTGACTTCACATCATATATCTACACATACCTATATATATATATTTCATTCGTTTCATAAAACCACACACATTTTAATGCCTTTCATTATGTAGCAATCACATAAACTACTATTTTATACCTAGTACCTACATAATGTAAGTACCACGGCTCATATTTAAACTAGTTGTTATGTCTAATAAAAGGGTCATCAAGGTTGCCTATGTGATTTTGATTACAATTAGTTAATCCAGCGTAACTTTCATAAAGCACTGGGAACGAGTATCCACCAAATTTGACAATTTGTGGGTTTTTCCAACAGAAATTCTGATAGAAACGTCCTTATTGCAGATGAAGCATAAGTACCCTTCTCCGGAAAGCCACATTTAATTTGATTGTGTCCCTTATTGTTTTGTTTGAACGCATAGGTAACTACAAGTTAAAAGTTGGGTAACATTTTAATGTTTCCTAAAACCACCCAACTACATATTATACTTACCTAGTCAAGTACTGCAACTAAATAAATGCTCCACAACTTCAATAGTAATTAAGTCTAAATAACAATGTTATTTTTAGTTTTGTCTGAGTGAATTTTTAACCATAGTTTGGAGCTTTTGGACAATATTTGTGAGGTTTTATGGTTCCAATTATACGAGTAAGGGAAACCCCATAAAGGTCTATTTTTAGGGTTCCGTACCCAAAGGGTAAAACGGGACCCTATTACTAAGACTCCGCTGTTCGTCCGTCCGTCCGTCTGTCACCAGGCTGTATCTCACGAACCGTGATAGTTAGACAGTTGAAATTTTCACAGATGATGTATTTCTGTTGCCGCTATAACAACAAATACTAAAAGTACGGAACCCTCGGTGGGCGAGTCCGACTCGCACTTGTCCAGTTTTTAACTTATCTACTGATTAATCTACACAAGCATTTGAATGGCTTCAATCATATATGCACTTTCTATGTTTCAACACATTTGCCTTAGAACGACCTAAGCCATAATTTGATCTAAATATATACTATTATACTTGTTGGTGAATGTTCGTATATATTTTTTTTAATATGAATGCTATTTTTTCCCACGTGTACCTAACTGTATAACTCTTAACTTCAAACAGAAAAAGATTACAGCTGAATAAAAAAGATAAAAACGAGACGGAATAATAATTGATAATGATAATCTTTCACGTATCTACTATAAACATACATAATAAGACCGTTGCTGTAGCATCATATTTAATAAATGATACTGATACATTTACTTATGTAAATATGTATTACTTACCTAAAAAAAATTTTATAAATAGAATAACAAATATTGGATGTTGACATAAAATATTAGCTTTTTATTTTTATTTAATTGATTGATTTGAAGAAAACTGTCAAAGTAAAACACATTAAAATAAAAAAAATCGCAACAGAAATATAGCATACATAAAAACAAAATAACGACGTTTTAAGACTAATTACATAAAGTAATTAAGATAATTAATCCTTTGTTTTGAAAGTAAAACTTTCTGAGGGCTTTCATATTCGATCTCGTTTCGTTTCTTTTATAGGCAACTTGATAAAGTTTACTGTTAATTTGGCTCTTTTTCCATAGAAACATACAAGGATGGTCTGCGCCCGAACGCCCGAGTCGAGGATTTCAGTAGATATGTCGGCGGCCGATCGTAAGATCAGGCATATCGTGAAATTCCTAGGCATATCGTGAAACGTGAAAATCTTTGACTCCTATTTCTGGGCAGTTTGCCCTTCGGGCATCTGAAGCAACCTAACGAACCTATCCTACCTATATATTGGTTTGATGTGACTATCGTCAAAACATTACACAGGAACATTACGATCTGCCTGAACGTACGATCGGCCTACGACAGATAGATAGCCTCCTAAGGCCCAGCCATACAAATGAAAAATCCAGAATTTGTCACTGAAATTTGAACCTATAGTGGTGGGTATATAATTGATTTTGGTTTTGTTTGAAAATTGAACGTAACAAAACAAATACGACTCTATTCCAATTGAATATGATTTAAATTTCATCGAACTGAATAAGTACTATAGGTAGGACCTTGGGCCTTATAGGAGGATAGTCGAGTGACCCGACACCGGCAAACATCAGTATTTTCCCTGACGCTCTCGCGGCTCTCGTATCCAAACGACCCCTCTCCTGTTGTGTTGTTTATTTTAAATTATTGCTTTACAATGAAACCGAGATTCAGAACAATTCATGAGCGTCGGACTATCGCTGCCGGTAAGTGCTATGGATGAGTTAACTAGATTGTAGGTTTGTAAGAATTTTGTAGCTCATAACGATGACAAATGTTTAACAATTTCTTAACACAATATAATAAAATGAAAGCTAAACGAACAAGTGGACAACTGCTAATTAGAGAGAAGCTCTTTAAAAGCGAAAATTCTTTGCACGCGCTTTTTGTCTTCAATAGGTTCAATTAAAACTCTCAGACCAATGAAGCTTAACAATTTGTAATGTACAACGATTGTTTAGTATAATACGTCATATAGGTACCATAATAGGCCTGTTGCAAGTAACAAAGAATCATGGAAATAATGGTTTCAACGAAACATATATGTTAATATGATTCTAAAAAATGGCCCAATCTCAGTATAAACTGAAGGATTATTAATATATTCAATAAAATAAAAGTGCAAAATTCTCCAATCGGCCATTTTTACTGAAACGCCAATCAGAAACGTTCCAAACAGTGACGTCATCAATCCATAACATATTTCTTAGAGCAACATAGACAACCTCATTGACCGAAATCTATACGTGGGCACCAAAGAGTTCGAAAGGTGCAAAAAAAATGTTATTTCGCCACTAAACATTTATTACGTCCAAAAAATATTATTACACGATATAAAGTAGATATCTATTTGTTATTATTTAAATAAAATGCTAAATAATACGATATTTCAACAACAAACTTTTTTAATTATTTGGCTGAATGGAACTATCATTGCCATGTTGGCTGTCGTAACTAGAAAAAATGAAAAATTAAAAAGTAAAAGCGGCGTTCGGTGATTTTCACTCAAAATTTACATGTATCTAAATAATTCACCTTAAACTGCAACCGTGTGAGAGTTTTTGTGTAAAATGAGTTATTGTGATACATTTTTGTAATGTATTTATCATCCCTAATCGTAATATATGGTGCTGAATTAACAATATCATTCGGATTCAAGGGAAATTCGTAACTGTAAGTATGTAAACAATATCTACCACCCTACCACCAACTAAATGATGACGTCACAAATGGCATGCGAGGCGTTTTCGCGCGAAGTTTAAACTAGCTATAATAAAATGCAATTATCTATGTTAAATCTTATGAGTATAACTGAAATATAGTGTTTTTCGGAACTAATACAAGTGTACCGACGATATTAAAAGGGTTTTCAAAATTTGTCATCAGGCCTATTATCGTCAGGTTGTTTGTTGTCTCACCCTTTGTACATGTACAGCTTGGCAAAAAAGAGTAGAAATTAAAACGTGGGAACACTTTAGTGTCGTCCCTTTCAAACCAATTTATATAAGAAAACGGGACGACACTACAGTGTTGCCACTTTTTAACTTCTACTCTTTTTTGCCAAGCTGTAGGTACCGACACATTCATTGTACATGCCGGTCGCAGCAATCAACGCAACTACAATATAGGCCCAGAGATTGATGGAACGCTTGCAGTTTTATTAATGCAAAATAATAAGGTAGCTGCACTTTTGTTTGGTCTCAAAAGTCAATAGGCATGATGACAAAAATGCCTTTTCATATTGTCAGTACACTTGTATTGATTCCGGAAAACACAATATTTCAGCTATACTCATAGGTTTTAACATAAATAGCTATATTAGCATTATCAGGCATTATACTTAGCTAATCTAGGTCTATCCAACACGGAGAGGGTAATGTCAGAAGTGATGATGCAACACCTAACATTACCCAGCCAGTGTAGGGTAGACCTAGATTTGTACGGGTAAACGCCGAATACAGATTATTATTGTTTAAATTTTCGGATTTTACCCTAAAGGTTCGGGTAAATACTAGTTATACCAGGGTAAACTTATTACAATTCATTAACCTTCTAATACTACCCGTAACATTTAAATTTCAAACTTCTATTAAATTATGACGTTCAAAATAACACTTGCAGAGTCTGTGTTATCAAAGTCGCTGCCGAGTTAGCTTGTTCTGACTCTACTTTCGTACTTCAAAATATGTTATATGTGGTGAAATATACCTCGTTCTAAAGAAGTGTAGGTTATTATTAGACGATTCCAGCTGTTTTTACGTTCGGAATGGGGAGCACCTTTGTGAATTTTCAATACGTTTCTGATCGGTGCTAGTGATATAAAATATGGCCTGAAAGTGATCTTTGTCATAATATTATAGAGCTCACCTACGGGACATTCGTGACCGCTCGGTGCTGCGGTTGTTCGAGGCGACCGACATGGGCGGCGGCGTGTTCCCGGGCGCCGTCGGCGTCGGGTCGCTAGCCATGCCGCCAGGCGCCGCCACCTGCTCCGGCCCTCCTAGTTGGGAGCAGGTAACCACTTTCCTTCTTCCTACACGAAAATCTTTAACTTATATGATAGGTATTATATATACAGCGTGGAATTTGACGACGGACCTTTCCGGAAATGGGAGATAGTTTAGTCTTAGCTCTATATTTTCTCCATAGAAACTATATTAATATGGGCAACCGTTTCTAAATTATGGCCTTTTAAACATCCATGTAAAAAACTACTTTGTTCTAACCCTAACAGGTGACAGGGTCAATGAACTTACTTGTAAACAATCATTAGACGACAGGTATGTTAAGTTTTGCGCCTTAGGTAGGTTTTCATAGGTCTTCTGGCTACTCGGTAAGAATCGTCGCAGGATTTATGTAAGCGATTCTAAGCGTGTGGCTCCCCTTGTTTAGTTTTTGGGTGTAGTATGTATGTAATTTCTCAATATTAAAGACTACTAACGACAATCAACAGTGCAAATGGTGACATTGACAATCACTCAAAAGTACTCAATCGTCATAAACAATAAAAAATTATATCGTAACCTCTTTTACCATGAACCCCTATGTTTACCTGGAGTAATAAAAAGGTTTGACATGTTTCATAAAATTGAAACCGTGCCCACTCGGAGTAATTAACAACAACAATTGGTTATATCCTCTAAGCGTGCCCAGGTTGAACAGGATGTTTTTTCATGTAATAATTGTGTTTGATTATTATTTTGGTTTAAAACGTGCATGAGAAATATGAAATACTTAATTAATTGCATTTCCTATAATTAACGAACCTCTTTGCGTTGTTGAAAATCAACACTATGGTTAGAATGTAATTGTCATTAACCTTACCTCATGTCGTATTCGATAAAAATGCCTTTGTTGATTGTTTAAATTTGCTTTTATCATACGCGACATGCAACTATAATGCGGCTGATTCTTATACATAGAGAAACATATCTAGGCGTAGGACGCATCAGACTGGGCGTAGAACGATTTTACGTGCTTTTGGTCGACATTTCGATTGCTGACAATCAGCCCAATGTAGCACGAACCAGCTCGGAATGACCAACAAACGTGGATGATGTGTTGATCAACTGGCGGCTAGACTAGAAGAACGAATGCGGTAGGTACCTATTTTGAACGGAATCCAAACGTTAATGCGTACACTGTCTCATACACGGTCACGCGGGCTGCATCATGCATTGTAAGAGGCGGAAGAACATTTGAACGCCGTATGTGAATGTGAACATACTGTTAATATGGTTAAAACTAATAAAGATCTTAATTGATATTAATATTTTCGCACTTATTTCATGAATTTAAGTATTTGACATATTTATGCGTCATCCATGCATTAGTGTGATTACGTCAACGCTCGGAAATAAACGTTGATAATCGCCGAGTTTTCCCGACAGCGATTCCTTTAATCATGCTTTAATCTAACCACACTATGGTATAGGGTTATCACCACAGTTAAAAAGAAGTGAATTTGTTATTTTTAATTTTTATTTAATTCATGATTCTGGCCCTTACTAATCTATTCTATATCACTAAAACGACGCTATATTTCCGGGAAGGTCCCTCGTGACGTTCCACCCTGTATATTAATAGCGTATTTGAGTGTCCCACTGCTGGGCAAAGGCTTCTCCCCTGGCTCTCCAAAGCTCCCGATTTCGTGCTTCCTCTGGCCAGTGTATAGGAAGGTGTCAAAGTCGTCTCGCCAACCTTACGAGGATAGGAGAAAATGTTTGACACAAAGTTGTATGAGATTCACACAAGCAGATCCACCTTAATCTTGTTATTAATTAGTTTACATAATACTAATGTTATTTTTGTCTTTAGGACCAAAGTTACTTCAGCGAGCCCGAGATAGACTCGGAGTACCACCACCAACACGTGCACAAGACTAAGGTAAGTGGACCTGTTTTCTCTTGTCTATTCTGTCAGCCAGTCAATCATTGTTTTCTGTATATTTGGTAATCAATTTTAACCACAATCAAACAAAATTTTAATATACATATTTAGAAGATTTTGATATTTGTAGGTACCTACTAAAAAACAGATTTTCTTTTACTTTCATCGTAAGTAAACTTACCTACTCTTACCCTAAAACTAAGTTGGTAGGTACCGAGGTAAATTATGAGATTAGGTATACCTACCAAAAACTAAACTGATATAAAATCCGGAGCCCCACTCCTGTTTAGGCTCCACCTATTTACAGGAAATAACGGGGTATAATAAAAACTACGTTTTAATGTTATTATTTACTGTAAAATAATAAGTAACAAGGTAAGTACACGTTTTAGACTAATTACATAAAAGTAGGTACTTGTCTTATCTCTAAACGCTTATTACTAAAATAAATTAAATTAAATGACTTGCTAATGGCAAGTTTTGGTTGACTGAAGTAACATCTGAATGTAATATTGTAGGTTGTTTCGTGTTGGGGTGTCGGGGTCATTAATAAAATAAAAAGAAGTTAAATGCTACGTGCTTTTGTGTGGACACGTAACAATAGGTACATTTTTAGTAGAAATCCTATAAATATTGGGTAGATTATCGCGATAGTGTCTGTTTCAAATTAAATTGATACTAATGTGTAGCTATTTTAGCAGTCGTCAGCAGAGAAAGCTTTAAAAAACCGGCCAAGAGCATGTCGAGCCATGCTCAGTGTCGGGTTCCGTAGTTACCCGTCCGTCACAACGGGTGCTACTACTCCTAGTATCATTACATAACAAGCAAATGGAAGTAGGTACCTTCACAGCGCTTTGTAGGTAGGTACGTCTTTTTGCTTTGAAGGGAAGACTTTTTGCGATAAGTCAAAAACGGCTTAACTGATCATTATCGGTTGCCCCATTTTTATTTTATAATTGTATTTAGGTATCTATATAAGTAATATTCATATTTTATGGCGGTTCGTACAGTCAGGCTGTCAGTACAGTACTAGGTAGATGGGTACTGATTGTTGTTACTTGTTACTTCGTCAGGATCATGTACTTGTGAACTTTGTTTAAAAGGCTCTGCATATAGGCAGACCTTTGTAATAGTGCGCACCGCTGTGTAGTTTCTTGGGCGTGGACCTCCAGGAGAGTACCAGCGCTTTCTTGAAGGGCTCGGCCGCGCAGCCGCTGCACACCTGCATCACCGCCTTCACCTCGGCCTCCGCGGGTTCTCGCTCGTCAACCTACAAACAATACTCATGATATTAAATGATTTCCAATGTGATCAGGATCACAATGTGGTGTTCATACACCATTTTACCTAAATATGTATGTTCAGTATTTTTTCTTATCCAGTACCAACAGACCTTTAGTCGAATACTGTATCGCTCGGTATATTTTTGCCACCTTCTAGATGAAACCTTGAGAATTCCAGGAATGCTTTGGGATAAATTACGTACAAAAGTTAGAATCATTATTCTATAATGGGTGATTTACAAAATAATAAAGGCATTCGATAATGTAGGTACTCTTGCATTACAAAATGCCTCCGCGCCTTGTCGGTAGTGAGTGGTAATACTGGTAATTCTGCATGGTAAGGACAATTAGTTGTATGGTTATCAAAAATATATAAAATATTTGTTCCAAAGATATGTTGTACATCGACATAAGATCGACCAAGTAGAAGCATATAGTGAGTACAAAAGTGCTAGCCTTCGAAGAGCAGAGGGTAGTTAAAGTACAATTCTATCGGAGGGGTGCTGACCTGCAATGAGTGTGACCGTAACTGCAAACTAGACTACGTCAGCCACCTGAGAGCTCGCGATCGTCACGATTTATTTATTACTACGGCCGTAAATATATTCTGAGAGGATCTTTCTAGCTTTTGAGTTATTTTACTTACAAAACATTTCGAACACTAACCGTCTCCTTTTGAACATTTTGAACTGGGAGGTTCCCGACGACGCCAGCTAGTCCGCTCAGCAACGACTGCTGAAACGTGGCATCATCGTCGTCGGCTATGTTCGGACTAAGCAGCGCATCGTCTACGATAGACCCGTCCGACAATGCGACCAGCCCACGTTTTTCTTTTTTCCCTGTAATATTTCCAATGTAGTTACGCAGTTTCCAAACGGATATTACTAAACGGATACTTGCATGGGACACACGACATTAAGAGAATAAAATTTTGTACCTGTAGCGGGTTGCTCCAATTCTTTCTCTGGATTATCCCTTTTATCTCGTTTCTTAGAATCTCGTTTGTACAAACTATGCGACGATGTATCATCAATGTATTGCACATTTGCTGGGTTAAGTAACGAGCCAGATAACATGACTGTTGATGACTTCGATGGTCCCAAAGGCTGCCTTAGTGAAAATCTCTGGCTGTGGCCAATAGAGGAGGACACTGGTACATCTACTAAAGAAATTTGATGTATGGAGTTGGATGAAGGCTGTCCTGATGGAATTTGATGAGCACTGTTGAGAAGCTGTTCAGAGACAATTCTGTTGCTCAGTTGTCCATTGATATATCCCTGCTGAAGTTGCAAACCGTTGGGCAGCTGAACGGGAATCATCTGCTGCTGCGGCTGGGGGCCGGCAAGGTTGAGGTCGGGAGCGCGTTGCAGCTGCCCACCGATGAGGAAGTTCCCGTTGCCCAGCGGAGTAGCTTCTGGCGGCGGCGGCTCCGTGGCCGCTTCCGTGGAGGCCTCCAGCGGGGTACCGTCGTGCTTGAAGTGATGAGCATGGTGGTGCTTGTGGTCTTTGTGAGCTTTACCCGCCGTCAAGGCAACATGATACAGTTGGAGCATAGTTACTTCTCCCATAAGTCCAGATTGCTCTAAAATTATTTAAAATGTTATTTTGACACATATCATGAAATGCTTAAATGTCAGCCATTGCAGTACAGCTAGAAATAATATTATTTTTTCCATTATCTGCCATAAATCTCGTAGGTACATATTTTTATTACAGCTCTACCACTAAGGGTCGGATGCACGATGCACCAAACCGATTGTAACGGTTAAAGTGTTGGCTAAATTTATTGTACTTATGGAGAATTTCATAGTTCTGTTGAGTGAGCCCTTAATGGAGCCGATTAATAAGATATTTGCGTGATATGCTTTTAGTTAGTATTTGTGTTTCACGTATACAGTCAGCAGTAGAACGGTGGAGGAAGTAGTGGATCTGATGTTAAAAGCTTGGTTTCAAGGCTAAACGCCTAAAGGCTAAATTCGTGTATAAATATTATATACCTGTCAAAAGTATAAACATTCGTGTAACAAACTGTGATACTATTGTCCTCTGCATGATGAGACAGATTAACAGCAAAAAACAATTAATCCACCCAAAAGTTATTTGCATACTCCCTTATTCTCTTAAAAATTAATTTGTTTTTTATATTATTCGGAAAACCTCGCCCGTTTACTTTTGCCGCTGAGTGTGCTATGCAAATTAAAGCTTAAAAGTGGAACAATAGAGATGTTGACACACTCAAGTTGAATTTTATAACTAAATCTAGTTAAATAGATAGAAAATGAGCAATTTATTACAATAAACTAGAAACTTAAATAACATATGGAAATAATAAAGAAATACAAGTCCTCAAAGATTAAAATTTTAAGTTTTTTTTAACATCCGAAAAGGAAACAATACATGGTACTATTCGGTTCCTTACATTAAAAAAAATTGTATCGCAACTATACACCGTGTCTTTTTTGATTTCCGTTAATTTCAAGGGTGCATTCCTGAGCTACAATCAAGTAACTTTCTCAAAGACTATCGGTATTCTAATAAACTCCATTTCGGAGATAATCAATAATTTATTTTTTCCTATAAGGCCTCTATACTCTATCCATGTTAACGAGCTAGTATAGCGTTCTCTCTTTTGCACTTTTGTATGCAGATGAGAGGGACAAAAAAAGGGCAGTGAGCGAAAACAATGGCACCTCGATGTCCGGCACGGCTTACATGCCGTTGCTTCGATTATTTATTTTTATACATTTCTTATGGTTTAATATTTATTTTATACTCTATTTAGTTAAGTTTTAATAACCAACTGTATGTTTATGATCAATACTGAAATGACAAATCGGTGGACTAAATGCTTTAAACAACTGTTTATTGATTATAGATATGCAGTTCAAAAATAGTTAAGGGATAGTCAAAAGATTGATTTAGGTAACTATATAGGTGTTTGGGTACCTATATAATAACAATTAAAAAACAAGGTGTTTGTTAATATAAATAGTACAAAACACTAGCCGAGTCACACAGTAGACTGTCCAATAAAACACAAGCCGAGTCACACAGTAAGCAGGGAAGTCCAGTAAACAAGCCGAGTCGCAAAGTAGGCAGAAGATAATCCAGTAAACGAGCCGAGTAACAGATTACGGGAAACAATACAAAGGAGAGCAATTAAACGCGTCCGCACCGTACAATAGACAGAGTTGACTGTCATGTAAACTCACCCGTTGCACATGCATCACCCTTATCGCTGACCAATCCCGTGCAGTCTGAGTTTTCTTGTACTAGCTCGTTAATGTGGATAGAGTATACAAGCGTGTACACTTGCCTTAAGGCCGGTTGCCATATTGATTAGTGTTTAGAATGAGTTCATACATTTGCTAGTAAACTTGAGTACAATCTCGGTCGATCGATGGTCGAATTGACATTGATATGTCACAGATTTCAATTGTTTGGTTGAGTTAAATGTAATGCCCGTGTTACAACAACGCTATATGCTACATTTAATTACTTTTTTAACTTAATTTTTTTTTTATGATAAAACGCAAAAAATTTTTTTTAATTAACTATGCCATTTAGTTCTCTTAAACGTTCTTAACCATAGCCCGAAGTTAACGGAATTCAATAAAAACACGGTGTATACATATACCTACGCAATATTTCACCGACAAAATCGCAATTTCCTTGTTTGCCATAGGTACATCAAAACGGCTTCTAAGCAATAATGACGTCACGATTACTTGCCATTTTCTTAGGAGCGTTTCGTCATTAAAGTGCGATTGTCATTTGTGACTTTTTTATTGCTTTAATGCAATGGGTCTCATATAGACATTTGATCCTCAAAACCAGGTTTGTTTTTGGATCGACTGATCATTAATAAAAACCAAACCGTGAGAGTTAGATAAACGGTAAACTGGTGCTCAAAATACTTACTTATAGTGGGCTCGAGACCATCTTTGCTGTATAAAAGACTCTGTTCTTGCCCAGTTACAGCTATGCCGCCTCCTTTTATTATATGACCCACCAACTGAAATTTATCACTTTTAGTTAGACAATGTAAGCTTATTTCGTACACCGGGCTATCTTCACTTTTTCGATTATTTATTGCGCTAGCGGAATATTATCTATTATCTTTAACACTATTTCCACTATACAAGACCCAACAAGACCGAAGTTCCACTATAGGTGCTCCATTACAGGTGACATTATAACTACTCTAGATTCTAAATATTTTTTTGTAAATTATTATTTTTATGTAGAGTTATTAATTTTCTACAATAATATATTTTACCTAAAAGTTAATCAAATTAAATTGGCCCCGTGTATTTTAAATAAATATTTTCATTTCATTTCATTAAACCCCATATTCGGTTTGACTGATCTATTTAACGACACCACGCACTATGAGGTTGAAGCAAACATAATGTACCCGTAGTTATACAATTACAATGACGTTGAATGATATCATATAACATACCCTGTTGTGGAATCCTCTGCCCACTCGCTCCGCGTTCACCCAAATTTGCCATTCACCAGTTTTTCCATTCCAAGATTGACAAGAATGATACCACCTATAAAAACGACAAACACATAATTGTCTTTTATTCTAACAAGTTTTAAAATAAACAGCTTGACAGAAAAGACAATATCATTTATGCGGTCTAGTACGATCAATTGTGTGTGTGTGAGAGAGAGAGAGATGTTCATATCATGATTGACCGTATTTAAAGATATTTTTTAGGATCAAATATTTGGTTATAAAAGGAAAGTATTCGATGTTGGTATACTAATGTTAAAAAGAGTCTAATGCACCGAAGGTCAAATGCACCGACGAAAAAGTAGTAAAGTGTTAAATAGAACTAAAACACTGTACCTTGTGCAAGTAGTACAAGTACAGTCATGTATATATAGGCAAACTTGCAAAAGCGCATTACCTTGCCAGCTGTGACAAATTTCGACGTACATATTACGTAATTTCGCAAACTTACCTAACAAGACGAGAAAGAAAATATTACATGATGATTCACCGTTGCGCATATAACTCGACAACGTGAAAGGGCGGAACTTGCGGACCCTAAACCGTTATCAACTGTTTGATGTGGCTGGTCGTTGAAATGATATCATTATGATAATTCAAATGATAAAATTGATCACAAAGTTGGCCAATGTAACATATTACACATTTCTAATCTAGCATAATAATTTAATCCGACTGTTCCTTTGAACCTACATTAAAGTTGCTATTCGCGTGTAAGACGTGACAGCTTTAAATTCCATCCTGATAAGAAAATGTAAAACGTCCTATGTGTAACATTTAATTGTTGAATTACATTAGTAAATTGCTTCACTTTGCATTTGTTAATACTAATCAAATCAAGCAGCGTGAAGTGTTGTTGCATTAATCTTACGAGTCATCATAACTACTCACATCCCGTTTAGTAAAGTGTGGATATAATTAAACTCACGTGTTAAGTTTCAGAGGATAATTGAGTCGGAAGAACGTCTGTCCGTGGACGGCCATACTGAAGTAGCTAGCTTCGACGGTGTTCGATATCCAAGCCGAAATCTCTTTAGGGCTATCTCCAACTATAAAATAAATCAACATCATCATCATCATCATCATTCAGCCTATATACGTACCTCTGCTGGGCACAGGCCTCCTCTCACTCGCAAGAGGGCTTGGGCTATAGTCCCCACGCTGGCCCAATGCGGATTGGGGACTTCACACACACCTTTGCATTTCTTCGCGGATGTATGCAGGTTTCCTCACGATGTTTTCCTTCACCGAAAAGCAAGTAGTAAATATCAAATGATATTTCGTACATAAGTTCCGAAAAATTCATTGGTACGAGCCAGGATTTGAACCCGCAACCTCCGGATTGAAAGTCGGACGTCATATCCACTCGGTCACCACCGCTTCATCACATCACACATCAAATCCACATCACACTTAATTAATTACCCAAGCCAAGTCATCTGAGTCATATAAGATAACTAGATTCACGTCTCTTCTATGGACATACACCTAGCAATGTACTAAAGAGAATTTTCTTAAACTGCAAAGTTCCCATGAAATGTTCTCGGTATTTTTTCTGCACGTTTATTGTCAAAACTTTATACTGTTTTGATTCAATTACACTTGAAATGGAAGCCAATGAGTGACGAAAGTGTTAAATGAAACAGTCGTTACCTAACAGTTAAGAACTTTGAGTAGGTAATAATAATCCCCAATCTGAACGAGAACTTTTTAAGTGGAAACTTGCATAAGATTTTTCTCATGAAACTTTCCAGACATATTGGAAATTTTGCGAATCTTCTGCAACTTGTACATTACTAATTAAAGATAAGGGCTATAAAGCCTTATTTTTGGTTGAACCCGGTTTAGCATTAAGAGGGTACTCGTTTTCTATTAACCTGTGTGATTTATGTTTTTGAGATTTAGCGAGGAAATTATATAGGTATTAAGATATTAATTGAAATAAAAAAGAAAGGCTGTATTATAATACGTGTTGACTTGCTAGTCTGATATTCTGTCTGGTCATAATACAGTTGCGTTGCGTGCGTGGAATGCTGAGGTTTCGCAAGCGTGCGTGTCCCGTATTTGCAGCTAATCGCACCAGCAGCCGACGCTCTCCGCGGGCAGCCAATGCCCATTATCGATACGTCTCGTCAAACACATCGAAATTTCAATCACTTGAATGTAATTTGTGGGATGTAGGATGTTATTGCATAATATTTAAGAGTATGATGACCGAGTATCGTGACAAGTAAATAAATACCTACCTAATGCTAAAAGTTTAAGGTAAACTTACTTCTTGGATATTATGAAATATAAACGTGAGATAAATACCTATTATTACCTACGCGTATAAATAACTGACAAAATAACACAGGACTAGGACATGAATCAGAGACTATACCCTCACAACCAATGAAAACTGGTTAGTTAGTTTGTGTTCAAAATCTCTAAAGGGTAATGTGTTTAGGTACAGTAATGTTTAGTTAAACTTACTATTAAATAACTCATACTCGTAGTTATTTCAGTAAAAACAACCTTAGTATATGATGCGATCTCATCTAATACTTACCTACAAGAAATTATAGTAGGTTGTTTTTTTTTCTTATTTTACTTATATTTGTATAATTACGCTATTAGTAATTAGATTATTTAACTTTCAAGATACACTATGTGAACATTTAAGTATCTTACCTGAATAAGAGAACAAGGGATGGTCTTCAGAATGATTATGGAACTTCGCCCACATGCACAGAGTAAACTCCTTTAGATCTGGCAGATCCTTCTCATACTCAACGTACTGGTAGAACAGTTCTTGGTTCATGGATACTTTGTAGACGCTGCAGGCGTCGGAATCTCCCTGAGGCCCAGCGCTGTAGGCGCCGGACAGTTTGCTTGGGTACGCAAGGCTTGGCGGCCTACGATTGATTATTTTTAACGCCGAACTGTAAAAAGTTTACGATTACGATTTATTAGTAATAATAACCAGAGCACCTTTTGGCAATTTTACGATTCAAATATTTATATTGTGAATATAAGTAGGTAAACAAAACAAAAATGTTTCCTTAGAAATAAAAGAAAAGTAAAAAAACTCACTGTTACCTAGGCGCATATGAAAGATAATAATACGATGGAAATATTATCAATGGGTTTAGTCTCGTAGCTTAGTCGGTAAAGCCCGGAGTCGCGGGTACGAGTGTCGCTCGTGACAATGAGGTTTTCCATATTCCTTTATTTCTAAGCATATTTGTGGGATAGTTTGTAGACGTTTCTGCTTATATACAAAATAATTTATTTAAGGAACCATTGATTTTTTGTTATTAAAATTGTTATTTTTTTTTTTATTCAGAAACTACAAAACATTAAACAGCGTTTATAGAGTTTTATAACTAAAACCTTAAATATATAATTGCCTATCTAAGGAGGTATTAATAGATATAAAATATTAATATACATAATTAATTTCTCGTACCTATTGTTGCTTCGGGTGTAGAAATTGACATCTAGGGAAGATGAAACTATGAAAACAAAACTCGAATTACCTGGTATCCAGAGATCGTTCCGGCGACTTGACGTAGGTGGTGTAGGTAAGGGAGGACTCCGGTACGATGGGCTGCCAACCCTCATCCCGCGCGCACACGGCGCCCGCCAGGACGCACACCAATAGAAGCCGCATCATCTGCCCATCAATTCAAAAAACCGTACCATGTAGCAATCGTAAATTATACTTAACAATTCATAGTTAATAATGACAATATTTAAAAATCATTTTATACAGGTTCTTCACTGTCGAATAAAAATTTGTACACGTCGCGCGCTCTATAGATAGAGACGGTGACGTTGGTGCTCCAGTCGAAGATCCTCAAAAACTGATCGAAATATTTCAAGCGTTTATTCGATAATAAGCGCCACTTGCACCATCCCACTAATTTGGGGCTAACCGGTTAAACCGTCAACCCAGTGTCAAATTGTACTGGGAACCATGGTAACTCCAGGTTTAACCGCTTAACCCCGGGTTAGTGGGATGGTGCAAGTGGCCCTAATACGTGAACAAATTTCAACATGTTCAGGTCTCACAGAAGTTTTATATAGACAGTTCGTTAAGAATGCATTCAACGTAAAAACTAGTGCCTACGCCAATTCTTGGGATTAGTTGCCAAGCGGATCCCCAGGCTCCATGAGCTGTAGCAAAATGCCGGGACAACGCGAGAAAGAAGATACACGGTGGCTAAAAATAACTACATTCCCATTGCCAGGGAGGTTTTGGGACTATATTGAGCAACTTTTACTATGGGATCAACCCTGGAATCGCGAAAATAATTTGGCTGTTTCATACATTTTGTCTGGTCCATTTTCTATGGGAGGGTAAATTCTTTTCTTGATTTCGGGGTTGATCCCATAGTAAAAGTTGTTCAGTATAATCCCAAAACCTCCCTGGCAACGGGAATGCAGTTATTTTTAGCCACCCTGTATTTTTAGTAAATCTTAAATCTAAATGGACCCCTAATGACAATACCTAAATCCCATGGAGGCTAAAAATAACATACTCTCACATAACTAAATGTCGCAGAATGTATCTCATAATAAATTGTACCTATAACAATTCTTTCATTATAATCTCAGTCTCAAAACATACAACACAATTAACAAGATATTGTGTAGGTACTCGCCGTATACAAGGTGTTCTTCCAACGGTCAGAACACTCTGAGGTCAGAACGGAATATTTTGGAATTATAAGTACCTAAAAGAAATTAATAACTAGCTTAAATCTAAAATAGGCCCTTGAAGCATTGTACCAAGGATGCTGGCGGCAATCTAGTTATTAATTTATTTTAGTAATACCACTGTATATATCTTGTTAGTACCTACCTAAATGTAAAATATGTTATTTACGCAATTCAGAAAAATGTTTTTAATTAATAGCCTCATTTGCACAAAAACGTGATTGTTTATTGGCGATACCAATTATCCCGATTCGTGCGCCGATTATAGGATGACTCTCGGTAGAACGGCCCGGGCCCGTGCGTCCGACACGGCATTTTCTATGACGGCTGATCGGTGATCAAGTGGTGCTTTCCCTAGAGAACTAAGCGCCGGAAGCTCCGGACCGGCCCCGGTCCAGTCTAGCGTGAGTCATCCTTAAATCGAGTTCGACGCCGGTCAAACTCATAAATATACCTACCCCGGTTTGATTGGGGCAAAAATGCACCAGTACTAGTAATTAATTAAATATTGATTCAAAGGTTAGGTATCGATATCAAGCAATTTCTAAATTATAATAAACGAATATGTGGATAAACAATATAGGTACATTAAGAGCGTTAGCTTTGTCCTTAACTCATTTCATTACATATTAACTGATCATGTTTTATTTAGGTATCCTTCTTGCAATGCCAAATGTCAAACATCGGAAATTGGATATACCTATAGAGTTATATAATATCAAACTTCTATGAAATGTACATATAAATAATACATGCACTGCGTGTGCTATCAAAATCAGTGCAGACTTACCTTAGTCTAACTCTAACAGAGTCTGATACGTCATAATTTTATCGATATCGGCATATTAGATAGAAAAAATTACCCTCGTACTATGTAAACGAGGAAACCGAAATTGTTCCCGTCAGGCCAGGGTATGCTCATAAGTCTTAAATTTTCCGATTTCTCTCGTGGAATACCTATATAGAGCCTTACCCGCTTTAATCCCTTACCGCATACAGAGCCATATATGGCGGATATGGTATTCAACTCTATTGACAACTAATAATGTTCCAAAACAAATACTTTTTATTACATGCGGTATGTGATTAAGTTGCATTCCAGTGTGCGTAGCCAACGTGCCAATCGTTTACGCTCCGTAGCGTAGTCTTCTCTCTCTATCACTCTATATTAGTGCGGCAGGGACGGTTGCGTTTCGTTCGCTGCGAAGCGTTAACGATTGGCACGTTGGCTACGCACCCTATTTTATTAATCTGAGTGATAAGTAGGTACTCGTATCACTCGTATGCGCAGTATCTATTGACTATTGTCTATAGGACTAGGACATTTACTCGTATTTAGAATTCTCATCTTCATTTTTTTATTAACAATATGTTTGCATAATCATAACCGAGAAACAGTGATTATGATTACGTTACAACAATTAAACAAAAAATCGCATCCTGTATACGTTTACACAAGTAACACATTGATATAAATAAACGGATATTCGAGATATTGTTCATTTGTATTCGCCATGCTAAGCAGTATGGAACGATTATTTAAAAGTAAAGTAATTAACATATTACTCGTATTTACATTATTGTTGGTACTTTTTATTTTAAGTGTAGAGTTAAAGGTAACGAGTAAAAAACGGAATGCAACTAAAATAGTTTCAAATGCTAGACAGGTGCCTGTAACACGAGAGCGTAAGGGACCGAGGCATCGATCCAGTTCTGTCACTACAATCATTAATGGAACAAGAGTAAGAGTTCTCTCTTCAGCGAGCTCATCTAAACATAATGGGACGAGAGGAGCACTTTCGAGAACACTTGCAACACTGAGAACGAGAACATTATTAAAAAATCGCAAAAAAAACAACGCTACTCAACATGTACAAGTAACCAAACCACAGCAACCTAAAAAAAAACGTAAGCATTACTCATATTTAAAAAAAAATACAGTTACTCCAAATTACATTAAAAATAAGATTATGTTTACAACACAGCCATCAAAACCAGGAGATAAGGAGCAATACGACGAAAGCAGGAATCAAGACGAACAACAAAGTGATGTGGTAGCTGATGTTAAAATAGAATCAGCAAGAACACAAGTTTATGACATTGATGACGACGGAGGCGATGGAGGCGGAGGTGACGGAGGCGGAGGCGACAGAAGCGGAGGCGAGGGAGGCGGAGGCGAGGGAGGCGGAGGCGACGGAAGCGGAGGCGAGGGAGGCGGAGGCGATGGAGGCGGAGGCGGAGGCGACGGAGGTGGAGGCGGAGGCGACGTAAACGGAGGCGACGGAGGCAGTGGCGACGGAGGAGGAGGTGACGGAGACGGAGTCGGCGGAGGCGGAGGCGATTCGCCAGATTATAAAGATGATTACCACGGAGGGGCAGAAGATAAACATAACCCACCAGATCATAAAGATGATTACCACGGAGGGGCAGGAGATATACATAACCGAGCAGATTATCAAGATTACAGACAGACAACTGGAAGAACAATAACAAGCACAAAGCCTTTACGTCAGGTATTGTGTGAACTGGTGCACAACATCACGTTACACAACATTATCGAAATACCTACGCTACGTGAAATTATTTAAACTTAATGTAACTCGAAGAAAACAATCAAACTGTTATAGGCACGTCTGTAACGCAAACACGAAATTTCCATTGGTTTTGCCTCTAGGTATAACTTGATATTATTTTTTCACGCCACTGTTCGGAAATGTGGCAATAGATGGTCTAAAACCAAGCTGGAAAGTAGGCAATAGCTGTAGCACCTGAACCACCACTACTACAATGTTTCATTGTTATCATCATCTGTCATTGGTGACGGTTCGCTACAGCAATGAGTATCATTTAAAACATAAAAATCAATAAAAGGTCTTTTTTGGCGCAACTTTTTCCTTCAAAAATAAGATAAGGTTATTTATAGGACCAATTTCTTGTTTGAAAAAAAAAAAGAAATGTCAAAACCATTCAGTTCATTTTTTTTTAACAATTATCCATTCAGTTCACGCTTAAGGCGTTTTTTACTTTTGTAGCTGCTTCTGGGTTTTTTTAGCAAAAACGCCTCTTAAAAGTGATAAAAAAAGTAAAAAAGGCGGGATTTGAAAATACTTACTGAATTGGATAGTGTAAATTGTGTTTGACTAAAAAATACAAGAAACGCGTATATCTACGCTCGCTATAAAAATGAGTTCTTCTAGTGAAGAAAATGATATTCTTACACTGACGCCTATCGAAATTCAAGAGACAGCACAGGCAGTGGCTAGTAATTTGCTACCTGAGAAATCGCGGGCAAGTACTTACAGTTATGCAAATGTTTTCTTATTTCCTCGCAGTAGTCGTGAAAAGCACTATGTAATGCCTCGGCCGGAAACGCTAAAGATGGACTCGTATTATTTGAGGGCCTCCACTAACGTGTCGGCCCTCAAACGACTCGTCCATCTTTTAGCGGTTTTCCATCCTCTCCTACAATGTACTATAGACGAACCCTAACCTCTTCATACGTACAAACAGCAACACTCTCTCTTAATTTGTCCATCGGTGGACCTCGTGCCTTTTCTAATAAGGTTTACCGACACAGTAAACAGTGTGGGCGATGGTACAAGAGACGAACTAACGCCCTGCGTGCATATAGTCACGGAATAAGTAGGAAAACCAACCGTAACACCGTGCAGATAAGAAACTTCCTACAAAACAAGCGATTCAAAGACGAATCATGCTGTCCCTTTTTTATGTATAGTACTAACCCTTTCGGTTATTTAGGGTTGTCACAATTCAAGTCATTATCTTATCTGTGGTCGTACACGCAAAGGGACGTCAAATTGTGCCAACCCTAATAAGTGTTCAGAGCAATGCTGAGCCGAACGGAGCCGAGAATGCCCGAAAGGTGGAGTGTCGCCCCACTGGCGCAGCTGCGCAGCAACGCCATTTTCCATAGCGCTGACTAGACGCGCCGACGCTCAAAAGACGCAAGTGTGGGATGGACTTTAGGGATACTCCCCTATGTATCCTATGTCCCCTATGTTTTGTGTCAACTTGTTTATGTGCAATATTAGACTAGACAAAAAAATTCAATATCGCTCTCCTTCTTGATGCGACTGGAAAATCATATTACTTTTTGGCAACCGGGTTTTTTAACCTAATTAAACCCCGCTGAATCCGAATTTGTCGGTTGCTTGATCGAAATCTTGACCGGAAGTGAGATATTTGATATTAAAGGTCCCTTTTTTTAGTTTTTCGTAAATAACTCTTAAACGACGGCGCATAGCAAAAGATGTTCTATGACATAAGTAATCTGCATAAAATTGCCTAGAAGAAAGATTCCGTACAATTTTTCGCTAGGATCAATATTCAAAGAGATATTAACGCGGGAAATTTAATTATAACCACTTCTTTTATAAATATTTAGTTAGTTAGTTTTTTATAAATAACTCGTAAACGGTGGCCAATATCAAAATGTGATGTTAAACCTTAATAATTTACACAAAATTTTATACGAAAAAGATTCAATACACTTTTCGTAGGGATCAATATTTAAAAAGATAATAAAGAGGGAATGTTAATTATAATAAATTCTAAGGTTCCTTGTTTTTATTTTTTCGTTAATAATTTGAAAAGTATGACTCACGGCAAAAAAATCTTATAAATAAATAATAAACATAAAATTTCCTACAAAAAACACGTAGAACACTTTTCGCTAGGATCAACATTTCAAAAGACAAAGCAGCGGGTAAGTTAATTATAATCAATTTTAAAGTCCCTTTTTAGTTTTACGTAAATAACTCGTAAACGGTGTCCCATAGCAAAATAGGTTTTTAAGAATAAATTATCTTTTTTATACAAAATTTTGTGTAGATTATTAACGTTTAACAATTTTTTTTTATATTGACCACCGTTTACGAGTTATTTACGTAAAACTAAAAAAAGGTACCTTAGAAGTGATTATAATTAAATTTCCCGCGTTAAGGTGGATGTCTAGGGATGGGATGCCGATTATGAGCCAAAAGATGGCGTCAGTGTGCACTAATTGTGGATTTTCACCGTTTCTCCCAAAATATAAACAGTTTCATAAGATGTGTTGATATTGGCGAAAACAATAAAAAATATTACGTCCAAATCGAAACATGTTATACTCTACAGTGTCTAATCTAAATAATCAGAGAATAAAACTGCAAAATATTGCAATATCTTGCATTCACGCACACTCACATACCTAAAGTCAGTGTCTAATGTCAGTAGATTTGTAATGTTACAGTAAAGTAACCTAGAGGGCGCAGTGCAGCGCATGAATATTTTTAGGAAGAACAATTTAGAATTTAAATTCTTATTTGAGACATTGACAAGTAACTTAGAACCAACTGATACGTATTTTCAGACGTCGATTGTCATGTGCTTGTGGCACACACAACATCTGTTTTGAATACATTTTAGCTAGAGTATCAATGAATCTGGGTTCAAATCCCGACAGTGCTTAATTTTTTTTTATTGTATAAAAAGTTTTATAGATTATATGTTTTTATTCTTATTATCAATTGAAAATGACGCAAATTATTTTACCTAAAATTTCAAAAACGCTTTTAATGTTAGCTTAGTACAGTCGCCATCAGATATATCGGGGCGGATAAGGCGCTCACAAATGTCTGAACACGCCTCTATTGTCAAGGCGTTAGAGTGCGTGTTCAGATATTTGTGAGCACCTCGGACGCTCCGATATATCTGATGGCGACTGTACTAACACTACTAAGTAAGCTGGCGTGTGAGTCACATTTCTGGGGAAGTAATGAGAAACAGAAAAAAACAGAATAGTGTTCTTTAAACACAATATAATATTGTGATTATGATGGGATGCGAACTCATTTATTTGCCTATATATGGTTGCACATAGAAGCGCTGATGGCCTAGCGGTAAGAGCGTGCGACTTTCAATCCGGAGGTCGCGGGTTCAATCCCCGGCTCGTACCAATGAGTTTTTCGGAACTTATATACGAAATAATAATTTGTATTTCGCTTAGATCCCCATGTTACAGGCTAAACCTAGCGTGGGGATCACTGTAGGTACTGCCCCTCTGTAATTCAAGTTGTCAAATAAATATACATATTTAGAATTTTTTGAATTTTAGTTTATGTTGTAGTTAGTTTTAGCTTTATGTAGTTTTTAATTTTAGTTTATATATTTTTTTGTTTATATTACATATTGTATTTCCTACTAAACTTTTCGTATCATTATCGAGTGTATATCATAGTTTCGGACACGTACTCTCGGGGTATCCTGCTGTCGAATGTTCGTTGATTCGAATGTTGCTGGATCGAATGTTCGCTGGGTCGAAATACTTGTGGCCGAATTATGCATAATCGAAAAATCGTAATCTAGAATTGTATGTATGTATTGTTGTAAAGCTCATCGTCTCGTCTGGCATGGCCCAACATGTGTTTGACAGCTTATTTTTTGTCAGATAAGTCATACCGCCATAATGTCCCATATCTAAACATTACATTTAATTTCGATTCTACAATTTATTATTTCTACGCTTTTCGACCCAGCGACAGTCGAATCAACGAACATTCGTACCCGAGATCTTCTATGGGATGACAATCGAAACCTCAAATTCGATTCTACAATTGATTATATCTACGCTTTTCGACCCAGCGAACATTCGATCCAGCGACAGTCGAATCAACGAACATTCGACAGCAGGATACTCCGAGAGTACATGTCCGAAACTATGATATACACTCATCATTATCACCTGTTCTTCAATGAAAAAAATTTTTTTTTTAAATATCCATTGATATTTGCCAGTCGCATAAGGTAATAAATAAAAAGCAAAAAAAAAGAAATAAAATAAATAAATAAAAACAAAAATAATTCAGTCTTTGTTCGTGATTTGAACTCGGCAACGCTGTTCAACTTAGACTTATACTCAATAGCTAGAAGCCACTAGACCATTTGACCATAGTAGATCCGGGCGAAACATGCCTTCTTATTATATTTAAGTAACCATTACTGTCAAAAATATCAAGTTTGAAATAGAATTTTTCATTGTCGACTTACCGACATCCGAACGTTGCGAGCATGTTGCCTTTTCAAACCATTTGGCAACGTCGCCCGGGGAATAACTAGAAATCTTCTAAAAATGTATGTCCTTTTATATTTTGATATTTATGATTATAAATTTATGACGCTTTTCTATGCTGCAAATTTTATTGATTAAATTATTGAGAGAAAAATGCTTGCAAAGAAAACAAGAAATATCCGTTTTCATTTCTCATGCTTTGAAAGAGGGTCATTGTTATTCTAAAAGTTGTGCAGAAAATGATACGTTTCTGCACTAGAGCATTTTTGGTTCCAATTCCAAGTACGATTTTTTTTTTACGATAAGCAATTGAAATTTGGGTATAAATGGATTTTTCATATAATTTACATTCTGATATTTGACTCCCCATTCCATAAATAACGATACTTTTGGCTAAATTGTTAATTGAAAGTATCCTAAAAAAAATACTATAAAAACTATTTATACTTAGTCATGTTTTAAAAAAAGCACATGCATTTTACTTTCCTTGTATGCGAAGTGTTTAACTCGGGTGAAAGGCATCATTTCTGCCGAGGTGATCATTGATGATTTCGGCAGAAATGATCCCTTGTACTATTGTTATGCGCAAGCAGAACATATAGAATCTTGTTTATTTACAAGAAGATGACATTTTGCTCCCAATATATATTTTCGAGAAAAATATAGCTACTTTAGTTTAAAAATCATTGTAAGAATAAATATAGGCTTCCAGAGAACATTTATTTATATTTCTGCCGAGACGAAAACAGAATTCACAAGGCTATTCGGTGGACGACCGTTACGCGAATGATTGTTTGGACTGACCTTTAATTCTATTAAATGTATAGTTATATAAATGTATTTTAATATATAATATAAGTTATATTACATCTGGGAATGAAATTATATCAGAAAAAGGAGACTCTTAAATAAGTATACTCATAACATGCTTTGTGCATTAAATTTATCTCCCTCTATTGAGTGAAGTTAAAACAAAATACACGGGTAACCTGTGTTCAGGTTCTAAAATGCCATCTGTTGCACCTTTGATAAATTAAAGATGATTGCTTGTCAAAGAAGTCGCCATGTTAGAATTACACCTATACCGTAAACCGGGGATACTTTGATCAATTTTAGAGTTTGGCACCATTTTTTGACGATCCTAATATACGTAAAAATATGAAATAAAAATATAATAATCGGTTTTTTCTCTTCCTTCCGTCTGCCAAATAAAAAAAAATTAGGACTTATAATTTTTTCAGAAATAAATAAAAACAACGCGATCAAAGTTATATTCAGAATGGGGTTACTTTGAAACCACTAATTTTTTTGCTGACAATTTAAAGTAGACCCGCTAAAAAGGCTGTAAAAAATAAAAATAATAAAATCGGTTAAGTACTTTTTAAGTTATTTATATCTTTAACGTGTGGGGTTACTTTGATACCATACCAACAGATACAAATTAAAAAATTTAAGCGCTTATTAGATTATTTACTATAAATAACGTAGGGATTTAACTTATCATTGCACTTAGCAACAGATTTTTGAATTGCAAGCCTTTCCGTTTCAGTAAATTTGGTCTGTACACCCGGGTTTTTGATATGTTGCCTATATAGGTAGGTACTTATTGTATGAAGTTCTATAAAAATATTGTATGCTTTCGATGCGGCATGAATAGATTTTGTGCCCATGTTTGCGAGTGTTGTTCTTCTTGGTATTTTTTGTAGTCTCGTTACCCGATATTATTTGTAATCTCTGGCATTATTTCTATAAAAAAAAAAACAATGCATATTTATTTATTGTAGAATTAATACCCTGGGCTGGTGGCCTTACGCACGTATAATAAAATACCTAAAGCAAAGCCGCAGGATACAATATAGCCAATTTCCACCCAGAAAGTTAATTCCATACAATAGAAACTGGTAAAAGAATGTTTAAAATCAGATGAGCAGTTCCGGAGATCAACTCCTACAATACCTACAAACTTATAATTCTACAACCTCTACCTCTTTCACTGACTCAAACGATACCTATTTGTTATATAACTACTGAAAAAAAATACATAAAAAAATCGTAAGCTGCCAAAATAATTCATGGTGTTACTTTAATCTTTTGATCAATTTCACCACGTATAAGTGATCAAAGACACCCCGACCCATGGATTCCCCGGTTACGTGCGCATGTGGAGGTTGTCGAATTCAGGTATTTTTTTATAAACTCGCGAATAAACACTGATTGACCTAAGACACTATAAAATTTACATGTATTAATTATTGACACGAATACAGTCAAAGTTTTTCAACCAATTAAACCAGGACGAAAAGCGTACTCGCCATTAATATTTTTTTTCTAGACGAAATAATAATATTACACTCGCATCCGCTTACTGCGCGGTGAAACAACTATCAGTGTTGCCAATAAAGAAAAACAACTGCGAAATTATTTTTCAACTCGTTAAAACAAGGACTTTAGTAGCGGAGAGAAGTTGCTATCAAAGTCGACCCGCAAATCAAAGTAACCCCGGTTTACGGTACTATAAGCATCACTCACACAAACAAGCAATGGGGCAAAATTTTACTAATTTTCTAAGGCTTTTTTCTTAAAAATATTAATCAATTTCTAGTATTTTATTACTTTGGCGCAGTAAGAAATATAATTATATACTACCCAAACATTACGTATTCAAGTGAAGACACCCTACAGAATAGTAGTGAGTTAACAAGAAAGTTTGTATAAAATTCGAGCAAGTAGAACCACCTTAATATCTCTTTGAATATTGATCCTAGCGAAAAATTGTACTGAATCTTTCTTGTAGGCAAATTTATGCAGATTACTTATGTAATAGAAATTTTTTTGCTATGCGCCACCGTTGAAGAGTTATTTACGAGAAACTAAAAAAAAGGGACCATTAATATCAAATATCTCACTTCCGGTCAAGAATTCGATCAAGCGACTGGCAAATTCGGATTCAGCGGGGTCTAATTAGGTTAAAAAATCTGCTTGCCAAAAAGTAATATGATTTGCCAGTCGAAATCGATTTATGAAAAATATGAGCAGTCTATATGGACCATACAGTACGGGCCAATAATATATCACCTTTGTGTTTTTTTCTTGAGCATCTATAGAGTAAGTAAACAATATAGGTTAGTTTGTAGATTACATATTTTACTATAATTTTATACAAATATTATGATGAATGCATTGAAATACAAATACAATAGCACAATTACAATAGGAGACTCGGCATATTACTAAAAAAGCAATAATTAAAAAACGAAGCAGACTATTTATTAAAAAAAACTCAATGAAAAAACCATTACATGAAACCACTTTTTCTCATCGCTCGCAGAAAGGACTACTACTAGACTACCTAAAAGTAGTGAGGTGGAAATCACTTAACAACCAATATAAAAAAAAATTCTAACGTAAAAACATGCAGTGATACATAATTAAGTATATTATTAGCCGGTACTGTACATAAGTTTTTCCTACAATATTTTAATTAATAGATATGTTACGGGTAAAGTTAGAAGGTTGATTAAACTTAAGTTTACCCGGGTATAACTAGTACCCAAGCCTTGTGGGTAAAGTCCGAAAATTTAATCAACATTAATCTGTACGGGGTTTACCCGTACACACCTAGGTCTACCCAACACTGGCTGTGTAATGGTGTAAAACTTGATTTAATTATCGGGCTTTACCCAAAAGGTTTGGGTAATTCTAGGTAATAGGTATACCCAGGTAAAGTTAAGTTTACTTAAATTAAGTATACCCATGTTACGGGTAATGCTAGAATATTGAGTAAACTTAGGTTTACCCGGGGTTACTTAGTATTATCCAAGCTTTTTGGGTAAAGTCCGAATATGAAATTAAATATGATATGTGTTCGGCGTTTACCCGTACATACCTAGGTCTACCCAACGCTGGCTGGCTAATGTTAAGTGTTGGTAAAAATACTCAATTATGTTCATTGTGGAATGCTTAAAAAAGCTGTTCTGTTATTCTTTGTTATATTTTAATTAATTTGGAAAGTTTTATGATTGAGCTGCTTTTTGTGAACTATTGTTGTAAACAATTTCAATATTTACTTCATTTCTTATATTACTACATATTATTATAATAATCATATCTGGTTAAAGTACTCAATTATGTTTCTTGTGGAATGCTTAGGAAAGATGTTCTGTTGTTTTTTGTTATTTTTAAATTTAAATGAAATGTATAATGCATTTGGTCTTTAATTTCACTAATTATTCTAACATTACCCAACCAGGGTTGGGTAGACCTAGGTGTGTACGGGTAAAGGCCGAACACATATAATTTTTTATTTCATATTCGAACTTTACCCAAAAAGCTTAGGTAAGTAATACTAAGGAACCCCGTGTAAACCTATGTTTACTTAATATTCTGGCATTACCCGTACATGGGTATACTTAATTTAAGTAAACTTAAGTTTACCTGGGTACACCTAGTTTTACCCAAGCCTTTTGGGTAAAGCCCGAAAATTAAATCAACTTTTACACCATTACCCAGCCAGTATTGGGTAGACCTAGGTGTGTACGGGTAAACCCCAAATACAAATTCATGTTCTTTAAATTTTCGTACCTTACCCAAAAAGCTTGGGTAATACTAGTTATACCTACCCGGGTAAACTTAAGTTTAAGAGGCCGGTATCGATTTTAGTCGCAAAAACGTAAAATTGATAGATTTAGTTGATGAAATTGTACACCTTTTGTTACGTAATAACAATTACTGGTTTCTATTAGCACGTCTTCTCATCTTGCCGTTTAATAGATTTTTTTTTAAAACAGACTCACTAAATTAGGATTGTTTTTTTTTTTATGATGGACGTTTAGGTAAACGCGCGTAAAGCACTGATTTTGTCGATCTTATTTGTAAATTTCGTAAGGTTTGGACTGCTAAAAATGGTAATTTTGTATTATTACACATATCCTGTACTCCACCTTTAAAAGACTACATTTTTGTTATTATGACTTTGAAGTAGTGTAAATGAATGACATGCTAGAGTAACGTGACAACGTGACAGCACAGAACTTGGCACCCATATAGATCTCAATTCTTTTGTCGGCGAGTCAACAACGACACATATTCTTAATATTGAACTTGGCTCTCATTTCACATTTATGTTTTTGTTGGGATTGTTAATTCAGCACAATATATTACGATTAGAGATGATAAATACATTACAAACATTAATCACAATAACTCATTTTATACAAAAACTCTCACACGGTTGCAATTTAAGATGAATATTTAGATACATGTAAATTCTGAGTGAAAATCACTGAGCGCTGGTTTTACTTTTTAATTTTTAATTTTTTCTGGTACGATAGCCAACATGGCAATGATAGTTCCATTCAGCCAAATAATTAAAAAAGTTTTTTGGTGAAATATCGTATTATTTTGCATTTTATTTATGTAATATCAAATAAATATTTACTTTACATCGTGTAATATTATTATTTGGACGTAATAAATGTTTAGTGGCGAAATAATATTATGTTTGAACCTCCAAACTCTTTGGTGAGGACGTATGGATTACGGTCAATGAGGTTGTCTATGCTGCTCTAAGAAATACGTCGTGGATTGATGACGTCAATCCTTAGCTCGCTTCTGATTGGCGTTTCAGTCAAAATGGCTGATTGGAGAATTTTGCACTTTAATTTTATTGAATATATTAATAATCCTAATGTTTAAACTGAGATTGGGCCATTTTTTTTAATCGTATTAACATATATGTATCTTTGAAACCATTATTTCCATGATTCTTTGTTACTGTCATCAGGCCAATTCAGCGCACACATTAATAAATATGCATTCTTGATAGATTATGCGATGCAATCTTTGATAGCGAGCGACGTGTTTTGTTTTTTAAGCTTCATTTCACTGTGACATATCAAATCGTTAGAACGTGTATTTTATACTCACACATAAACACACACACATATTTTAAAAGTTTAAATATTGTGGATTTGGTTAGTTTGGATTACGTTGATTTGATGCTATAATTGTGCTAATACTCAATATGACATTTATTTGTAAGCATTTTCTTAATCTGACGGTTACAAGTTTTAAACACATTATCCGCGGAGGCATTAAGTCTATCTTGTTATTTTATGTTTGTACCTAAATTTGGCCATAGATATGTATCTAAAGACGAGGGCCTTACGAACAACAGGAATGGGGCCAGTGCAGTGGTGTCACGCACACGAATTCGAGCCATTCGTGCAGTCTAATGCAACTAGTTGCGTCCAAATCGTCTAATCGCGCGATGCGAAGTCATCAATCAATCGCGTTGTTCTTAGTGCCTTTAAGACCCGGCTTTAGATATATGTCAATGCATTTGACTAATTTTTATTTTGAATATTTTGCTAATTTGAGTTAAATACTATCGAACAATTTACATTAAGTGTGGTGAAATTCAGTTGCGTTTTGTATGGTCCCGACATTATCAATAAGAATCACTACACCGCCAATATTATGTACTTAGGTGTGATCAATATTAGTACTGACAGTGTCTGAACCGCATTTGACTAATTTGGTATACGAACAATCACTTTCGCTGTGCCGGTTAGTGGAATTTGTAATTGAGAATATACTTCCCAAAAGCTTTTCCACATGATAATTTTATTAATTACTATAATTACTGAAAATCTCTTAACTACATCTTTCAGACGTCTTCATTTATAAATTTTAAAATGCAACATTCTGAAACATTAACTAGTTACGAGACGGCATAATTTAAAAAAATGGTGCCGGCTCAGAGAACCCGAAATGTAAACGAAACTTGTTGACAGTTTTTTCAACTTCAAAAGTATAAAAACTTTATATTACTCTATTTATAGTTAGACACTGCAGCTTTTTCACCTATGGAACTATGAATTAGTGTTATAATCAGGATCAATCGTGCCTAGCATTGACAACACACATTTTGTTAATGAAACAAACAATGATTTTGTTGTTGTGTTAGTGTTGTGTTGATTTTGTTTTGTTTTGTTTTCTGAAAATAATTTAATTTGTTCTAATACTTCTAATAGTAAATACCTACAGGAGTGTCTTTTTCAGTGCAAGCAAACTGATGTGACATCGACCGTCTATGCATATCAAAATACTAACATATTGTTTAAATGATTTATTCCGTGGCTGGCTTCGTTACGTTTTATTAGTTAAATAAAAAAATCCTCTGATGTAACCCACGTGTAGGTAAGTATTTATGTTATCTGTTCCATAACTAAGTGGAAGGTACCTATTAGATTAACTCCAGTATACTTTCTTATCTTACGTAACAAAAATTACCCTGTACTGACTTACAGACTGATCTAACGATAGTTTCTCGAGCATTCATATTGAATTATATACTCGTACTAGCGTGCTCTAACACCAACTTGTCCGTAATTTGAAGCTAATTGGAAAGTAGCAGTAAAGTAGGTAGTTAGTAGTGGTAAACTGGTTAGCTCTAACAAATAGTTGATGTAACGATAGGAAATTATAAGGTTAAGAATGAATTGTTTGGCCACTGCCGCCCCGACCGCTGCATTGATTCGAACTTTAAGATACGTCATTTAATAGATCTAGACACGATGTGGATTAGATATGTCAGTATCAAATGTGAAACTTCTTCAAACACTAACGTCACTTTTGACACTGACACATCTAATCCATATCGTTTCTAGATCTATTACGGACGTATCTTAAAGTTCGAATCGAGCAGTTAGTGTCTCAGATAGTTATGCTTATCACGACCTACTGTTAGATCGCCCCCTCCATTGAATATGACCAGTGCTACTTTATCGCAAACATAATTGTTTACTACAGTGTATGTATGTTGTTACATAATAATTAACTATGTATGAAGCCCTTATATATTAAATATTATTTTCTTTGTCAAGATCGATATAAAAAATTTTCCCGTGTACCTAATTAACTATGTATATAAATGAACCGCTTTGTGCCTTTAATTGAAATTTGTAAGAATGTGTTGTTTTTTTAGGGTTCCGTACCCAAAGGGTAAAAACGGGACACTATTACTAAGACTCCGCTGTCCGTCCGTCCGTCCGTCCGTCTGTCACCAGGCTGCATCTCATGTACCGTGCCGCTATAACAACAAATACTAAAAAGTACGGAACCCTCGGTGGGCGAGTCCCACTCGCACATGTCCGGTTTTTTGTACATGGATCATACAGATATTATTATTTTTATTTGGTTGTGAATGGTCTTATCAGTTCCCGAAAGTTGGAGTACTTATACTGAAAAAAAAACGTTTGTTTTGAAACCACGTCAACTAATAAATGTAATTCAAAACCTAAATAAAGTCCAGTACTTATCATCTTTCACAATCAGAAGAAAAAGCAGACAATGATTTTGATTTTAGACTCAGCACAAAAACTATTAGATCGTCGGTGGTAGATAGGGACACACTTCGGAAAGTAGACGCCAAGGTGAATTACCAGTACCTAATACATTAAAAGACTTTGCTCTCACAGACTACCCCGAATACCTACCTGTTAGCTAGTATAGATTTTCTTCACTTCTATTTATTTAATGACAAACTTTAGTATATTGATATTACCTAATAAACGTTAGTTCATAATACGCTATTAATGCATACCAAACTGATTCAATATTCCTATGAATGCGGAACAAGAGAAACTGCCTTATAGGCCTCCGCATAATCTATCAAGAATGCAACTTTACTGATATGTGCGCTGAATTCTATTATACCGGTTATCTACTCACTCGATATTATTTTATGAAAAATTGGATGGATGAATAAGCTCAAGAGCAATAAAAGTGGGTTGATGGGTGTTTAATACGTTATTTATGATGAACTTGATCGTTCGAGACTTACAATAGTGACAACACACAGCCTAAGAAATCAATGAAACCCCCACGCCTTGTATTTTGAAAAATATTATATTCCTCAGATGTTATATTATAGAATTCCATCTTTTTACCAGTTAACATAGAAGATGTTTTGCACGTTTTGCAGATTTAAAATTATAACAAGAAAGTAATCGTTTTATTGTGTTAAAAATACCGTATATCATTATGGTAGGATTTGTAGGGTAGGGTAGGCCCAAAGACCCGGATTTTTGTAGTTACTCTAGCTTGTCAGATTAAGTGATATTTTGGATTTGTTTAGTTTGGTCCACATTAATGCTCTTATTGTGCTAATACTCAATATGACAATTATTTGTAAGCATTTTCTTAATATATGACGGTTACAAGTTCTAAACATATTATCCGCGGAGGCATTAAGTCTATCTTGTTACCTATTTTATTTTCGTACCTAAATTTTGTCCTAGACATATGTATGTGATGGTCTCAATCAAAAGGTTAGGAAATTATAAGTTTAAGAATGAATTGTTTGGCCACTGCCGCCCCGACCGCTGCATTGATTTTACCGACATAGCGTTACGGCCCGATTCGATCTTTAAGATACGTCAGTTAATAGATCAGAAACGATATGGATTAGATATGTCACTGTCAAATGTGACATTTCTTCAAACAAAAACGTAACTTTCGACACTGACACATCTTTCATCATCATTCATTTCATAATCCATATCGTTTCTAGATCTATTAATTGACGTATCTTAAAGTTCGAATCGGGCAGGTAGTGTGTCAGATTAGTTATGCTTATCACGACCTACTGTTAGATCGCCCGCTCCATTGAATATGACCTGTGCTACTTTATCGCAAACATAATTGTTTACTACACTGTATGTATGTTGTTACACAATAATTAACTATGTATGAAGCATATATTAAATATTATTTTTTTTGTCAAGATCGATATAAAAAGATTAGGTACACTTTTTTGTAAATTCCTGCAAAAACTTTTAATTGCTGGTTATTTGAGAAGTGAAATTATAATGCTAAGTTATTACTTTATTGGGCATTCATAAAAAATAGGGTATGGCCTCATTAAACAAAACAAGTAAATTTGTGCGCACCTGTAAGCTGTGCACCATTTTTAAAAGTTGGCATTTGTTAAACTTCGAATCTGGTGGTAGATCAACACTCCGACAGCCACATATGGTAAAAATGTGTACTATATACCTAATACATGCCGTACTAATGCCAAGAAAGAATGACAACGAATGCTTTAGTAACAGTGCAAGATTAATGACGACTAGTTGTCAAGGAGATCGACAGCTATGAATACCTACTCTAGATAACTGGTTGTGAATAATAAAACTAAATTCAACCATTAATTATTTTAGGTACCGTCTATTGCAAGACTCGTGCTTCCATCCAGAATAACAATGAACTATTAGCTAACCATGCAACGTCCGTTTCATGCGGTGTAGCCTAGTGGTTCTTATTCGTACATATTAGGTAATTACTAATTTAACGCCATATGTGGATGATAATGTTTCATTTGACCAGTCCTATAAAAAACGTCCGGGATATGAATAAACTGTTGAAGCCTAACTTATAATTGCATAGACCGGAGAGGACGACGCTCTTGCGTTTAGTATGGATAAGTACCTAATGGTAGATCAGCGCTGGAAGCCACCATCAACATGCTGAGATGGGGCCATTTCGTGGCACTTTAATCTTATTTTGTGTTTTCTTTTATATTATGTATTGTCTCGTTTGTTTGTGCTTACGAATAAATGCTATTCTATTATATTCTAGTATCTGTGTACGTATAGGTACACCGTTTTAATTTATGGTCAGATTAAACATGACGTGACCTGTTATTATAGACATATTAACCGACTTCATACTATTTGAAGACGGTTAAGAAATGACGGTTCTCTAAAATAATACTTAAGTAGAAACCTACTATGTTCCCTAAAACGGCTGGACCGATTTGCAAAATTATTTTTGTTTATGAAACATGAGTCTTCACATCAGTGGTTCCATCGTCTTCAACTCAGGATCTAAAAATGGATACTGGAGAAATCGAGACATCTTCAAGTATTATCGGCTAACCCAGATAAAAGATTTCGGTATGTTCTAATGTTAACTCGTGCATTTTCTAAAAGTATCATTCGATAAAGTGAAACTGCTGATAAAAACCAAAAAATAATTACTTATATATTATCCTCAGTAAACAAGTGATAACAAAAAGTAAAAAAGCTTGTAGTAAGTAGGTACGGAATCCTTTACCGATATATTGTGAAGCGCAGTCGTGAGCAGCTCAGGAGAATCAATTCCAGTGAAATGTCTCCGGCTGTGTCCGCGGCACTTATGTAATGCTTCCGGCCCGGCAGGCGCGAGCAGGCCCGTTTCCTACTAGCGCGGCGGCGCCGGCGCTCCGCAGCGCTCCAGACCTGCGCTTTTCATCTCCGAGTTCCACTTACTTAGGTATATGTGCTTTGTATTGTTTTCTCTATATGGCTATAATTATGAACCACCGACTGCGCTACATCACTATGCAACGCGAATTGTGTAACGACACCTAATAAACAGGTTTCGCAATAAAATCTGCCCAATTATTAGTTACATAATACATATTATCATTTGGTTTTATTACCCAGTTCAAGATCATTACAAGTTATTGCCACATCTTTACAAACAGTGCCTGGTTAACCAAGGATGCCAGAAAACCGCTTAAATAAGTATGTTTATTAATAAAACACTTGTGCACAGTGTTTACGATTTAAACGTACCTTTCAATACTAAAACAATGGCCGATTCGCAAAGCTCAAAGAAAGGAAAAATATCGCCAGGCACAATAGTAAGTAAAACCAATATCACTTAAGATTGCACATCAGTGTTTAAGTTAAAATATGTTAAGCCAATTAAATCACTTACGCCGTAATCCCAAAAAGGAATATCCAAAGGCGCGCGTGTTCACTAGCACGAGTTATTCACATACTGGTCAAAAGAGTCTCACTGGAGACTACGTCGCGCCCCTCCTTGCAAGCTTTCTTCCAAACCCAATTGACATTCGCGATCTCGTGACACAACACTCGACAGCGACAATATTCCCCACCTCCTACATATTTAATTATTCAGTATTAACATGCATTAGACAAATCTCCTTTCAATTAAAAACGAGCAATTGTTTTCTGCTTTATTTGGATATTCGATTTTCTATGGCATGTAACATTTATAAAACAATAAGTCCCTATGGATATAATGTCAACGCAACTTGCAGCTCTACTCCGCTCTGGCTTGCGGGCGTTAGGTGCTAATATGTAGGCAGTCACTTCAGTACTTTGGTGGATCTAAATTACACCGCTACAGATTATACAGTTGAGGCAAGAAACGTGATCTGGGGGCCGATTTTTGAATTCCGATCGCTCGATTTCGGCACTCGAAAATCCGTGGAAAACGGAAAATGCTAATTTTTGAAATACGAGCGATAGAAATTCGGAATCGACTGGTATTGACCACTCGTTTTCAATTCTATTCGTAGAATTTAAATGCTAGTAGTGGAGATATTACTGAACGAAATACACGAGCGGTCGAAATTCAAAAATCGGCCCCCTGGTCGCCAACGCCAAGTCGAGCGAAACAAAGAGGCACGGCCGTACCATCCTTTTCTCGAAGCCATTTACGCCATTTTCAAAGTTTTGTTAATTTACGTGCTGGCTAAAGCTGGAACCCTGAATTTTCAGTGACATATAGGGCATAGATATATTCCCAAGAACATTCAATTTGAACTTGTATTTAAAGAATTATTAAGTAATTTTAGAATCAAATATCCTAACACTTGTAGGCAACTAAGTAAGTGTATAAAAATATGTTACTATCAATTGGACGGTGTCTAAAAATTTGATTACTTTTACAATACCTAGTCCTCATAAGATAACTTAAAATCACACATCCGGCATTGCATACACATAAGCAGGGCACATTTGACTCTACGTCACATAACCATCGTGGTCATGAGGGTGGATCGATCGAGATTCTGATATTCATTACTGTCCAACTAATACGATGTCGATTAGGTTCTTACTGAAAACTTGTTTAGTGCGTGCCGTGACACAGTAATTGTCATGTCAAATGTCGTGTACGCCATATCCGTTGAACTTTCTCAAGGCTACAGTCTCAGTTAAGTAAATTTTACGAATAAAAAGATTTTAGAAAGTACTGCGATAGAACGTGTGAGAAATAAGTAACAAGCAATATTCTAATCATGATACAAGTGAAATGTTGTGATACCCATTCATTGCGTACTAGTGCAATAAAATAGTTCAAAGAACTATTAGGATTCTGTACATATTGAACATATTAGGTAGTTCGGTTTTACATAAACCACCTTAAACTCGTAAAAAACTAGACTAAGTTGATATATTTTAACATTGTAACTCGAGACACAAGAAAAAAAATTACAAGTAAATATTTTTTGTCGGAGCAGATAATAAATCGTCAGGTAACAAGCAAAAGTCACTAATTACTAAAAAAAATTAAACAAAAATCGACCTTCTTTTAGAACTAATATAATAATTATGGTTCACTATGGCTATGAACTTGTGGTGGTAATTAGTGAGTTTTGCTTGTCACCTGACGAAATGTAACATCCAATACATTTCTGAGTTTGCAATAAGTAAGTGCAATATGTATGTACAGCAATACAGTTACCACAGTATCAAACAAAAAATGCATGTAATTGTTATATACAGTGCGGAAAAAAATAATGGGCTCTGGAGGGAAAGTACGTCAAAACCTTAAGTTAGTTTATTTTTTAAAGGGGACATTCTTTTATCTATTATTAAAAAGAATAAAAACTGCATGTAAGATTTTTTTTAAAGATAGTATGTGTAGTTACTTAAACTAATTCCTATTAACATCAAGCATGGTAAGCCTAAACGCGCAGCTACGAAGACTAAACACATAGGTATAGGTCTATAAGAACATAGAATAATTACAAAACGAAGTAATCGAATGAATCGTAGGAACCAGAAATTATGTAACGTCTACATACAATAGTAATAGTTTAATGCACTCCAAAAGCTTTTCGAATTACTACATACTCTTACTCGTAGTTCCATAATATCCAAATAGTCCCATGCGACCTAAAAATATTTTAAATATCGCCTGGTACGAGACCTTAAGCAATTAAGTCCTACCCGCACTTGACTAAAATGTTTTAACGTGAAAGTGAATACATACCTACTATATCAGTGTCAACTGTTGCGTTTCTCGCAGTACTCTACTTTTGCCACGATGATAATTATTATAGACTGCAAATAGCGCCTAGTCATTTTACGGACCTCGAACGCGAGTTTTGTAACGCAACAGCACATATCGCTAGCCCAATATTACAGGGTTCTATGTTTAACTTTTATCGAACTGAAATTTGAACATTGTCACAGTGACATTAAGTCGAATTTCAACTATCTTGAAAATGTAACCTAGAACTCTGTAATATTGGGCCAGCGATATGGTACTTCAGGCTTATTAATGCCTAAGGGCCGGCACACATACCCACGATGCGACGTCGTATCGTGGGACGACGCGGCGTCGTCTCACGTTGCGACATCGTGTAACGTTGCGACGTCGTGTCGTAGAAATCTACGACATCGTATCGTGGGCACTATACGACGCCGTATAACGATGCGGCGTCGTGTCGTAAAAACCTACGACGTAAACAGTAAGTAAACTTTCTGCGATTTCTTAGAGGTAATGGCAGCAAAACAAGAACACGTCTGTTGCAATCCTTATATCTTGATTAACTGCGATGATTTTTTACATTTTCAACGTCATGGTAGTAACATGCCGTGAATGTTACCATGGTTACGCCATTATGAAAAAAAAGTGCATGGACTTGTAGTATGAAGGCATATGACATATGAATATAATTATTATTTTTTTGTGCTAACGGTACTTTCGAATCGTCGTCTGATTGTGGTCGACTACAACTACGATACGATATCGTGTCGTTAATCAATCAATGCACATCGTAGATTTCCACGTTACTGCGCCGCAACGTGACACGACGTCGTAAAATGTCCAGACACGACGTCGTATTGTGCCACGACACGACGTCGTATCGCGCCACGATACGACGTCGTAACGTTACACGACGTCGTGTCGTAAAAACCTACGGCGTAAACAGTAAGTAAACTTTCTGCGACTTCTTAGAGGTAATAGCAGCAAAACAAGAACAGGTCTGTTGCAATCCTTATATCTTGATTAACTGCGATGATTTTTTACATTTTCAACGTCATGGTAGTAATATGCCGTAAATGTTACCATGGTTACCAGTATAATTAGACACTAGATTAACGGTTTAACCGCTTAACCTCGCGTTAGTGGGATGGTGCAAGAGGCCCTTAATGGTAGAGTGTGCAGATAAATGAAAATAGGTAGGCACTTCTGTATGAAGAAGATTTAAAGATTTGAAAACAAAAAATACAGTTGTCTATTACACAAATATTGAATTACTTGTATTAAACGGTTTTATACAAATAATTCAATATTTGTGGAAAATTCTTAATTAATAACTTTCCACGATTCATATTTTATTGACAGATATGGCGATTCATATGTTATGAAAGACGTGACAGATAGACGGACGGACAGAGACATAAGGGTTTTTAGTACGGAACCACCTTTTTGGTACGAAACCCTAAAAAGCATAATATGTATTAAGAATAGCGCTAAATATATGCATGTAGTGACTGTTTACCGTCATTGCCATTATCTAGATTTCCACGTTACGGGGCCGCAACGTGGAAATCCACGATGTAAATTGATTGATTCACGACACGATATCGTATCGTAGTATTAGTCAACCACAATCAGACTACGATTCGAAAGTACCGTTAGCACAACAAATTAATAATTATACTCATATGTCATATGCCTTCATACTACAAGTCCAGGCACTTTTTTTCATAATGGCGTGACCATTGGCCTCGCAAGACAGCTCGCAACGGCTCTAGTAGATAATGGCGATGACGGTTAACAGTCACTACATGCATTTATTTTAGTGCTATTCTTAATACATATTATGCTTTTTAGGCTTTCGTACCAAAAAGGTGGTTCCGTACAAAAAACCCTTATGACTGTCCGTCCGTCTATCTGTCACGTCTTTCATAACTTATGAATTGCCATATCTGTCAATAAAATATGAATCGTGGAAAATTATTGATTAAGAATTTTTCACATATATTGAATTATTTGTATAAAACCGTTTAATACAAGTAATTCAATATTTGTTTAATAGACAACAGTATTTTTTTGTTTTCAAAGCTTTAAATCTTCTTCATACAGAAGTAAGTACCTACCTATTTTCATTTATCTGCACACTCTACCATTAAGGGCCACTTGAACCATCCCACTAACCCGGGTTTAGGCGGTTAATCCGTTAACCCAGTATCAAATTATACTGGTAACCATGGTAACATTTATGGCATGTTACTACCATGACGTTGAAAATGTAAAAAACTATCGCAGTTAATCAAGATATAAGGATTGCAACAGACAATTTCTTGTTTTACTGCTATTACCTCTAAGAAGTCGCAGAAAATTTACTTACAGTTTGCGTCGTAGGTTTTTACGAGACGACGTCGCAACGTTATACGGCATCGTATAGTGCTCACGATACGACGTCGTAGGTTTCTACGACACGACGTCGCAACGTCACAACATCGTATAGTGCCCACGACACGGCGTCGCGTCGTCCCACGATACGACGTCGTATCGTGGGTATGTGTGCTAGCCCTCATAGAACACACACAGTATTAAAAGAAAACTAATCAAAAAGATTAACGTTCTTGTATGATCCGCTCTCCTTATTATACGAGGATATCTCAATAGGTATCCCTCGTCAACTCATATAGATTACAATTAATCTAATATTAGTTGGTCGAATAATTGTGGTTAATTTAAAGTCCATTTTTGGAGTTCGTTCTCAAGAATCGATATTCATAATACATGGTGATTTACGGGACGTGAGCAGGACCAACCCTACACACTCAGTAAATGTTAAGACGAAAGTGGAGGACCCGTGCAATATCGCCTCTTATACAAACGTAGTCCTTATTTTCCTCTCTGGATATTAACATTAGGTATAGAAAATATTTTGACACAATTTGTTGTATATAAACTACAACTATGGTTAAATTAATATAAAATTTTTTAATAATTTTAACAGTATAGTTGACCGAATAATGGTGCAACTTTCACTTTCGCTCTCGTGGTGAAGAATGTAATCTTTGGCTACTTACACGTTGAGAAATAATTAAATTAATACATACATATTATACTACAGTATTTTTATTAGTTATTAAGGTTCCATAGTCGAATATAAGTTAAAACTATTTGTTTTCAACACTAAAAACAACTACCGATAATCTCACTAATACACACTTAATGTAGATATGGTTTATGACATGTAGCATTCCAAGAAACGGGCAACATCTTTATAAGCGCCATTCTTAAGTCCAGTAGATTGACTGTTGATGCTAAACCAACCAACCTCGCTATTAATAATCACCGTAAGTACCTTCAAAGTAGGCAGTTAAAAAGTCAATTAATTATGTAATCTACAACTTTGGAGTTGGACACATCGAACATTTCCCTTAATTATATAACATGGGCAGTAGGTATATGTATGTAAGTATGACCTTCTTCAAGAGAAAACAAACTGGTTCAATTTCATCATCATACATTGCGAATCAGTAAAAGATAATAAGTACAAAAATGAGCTATGTGACATTTAAAGTACTTTCAGAGTTATTCACTGCAGCCCGTGACATTCGGGTTGTAAAACGATACGTCGGGTTTGCTTTCGTAATGACGCACAAAACTTAACATATCGTAAAAAATATGTAAAAAAAATAATTTTATTATGCTCAATATTTGATTGACAGTTTTTTTTAAACTTGACTAGGTAGATATGTGGATATTGTAATTTCTCCGGCGATAAATATAGAGAATCACACCTTCATCTACTACCTCTGTCAGAAATTCAGAGAGCTGTAACACGTTGCCCTTAATACTATATACCTTATATATTCTTTGATACCTATACGGCTACCACCAGTTTTGACATTGACATAACGCTCACGTTTACGTAACTTACTTTCTATGCATCTCGCTCGTACTCGCATATGCGAGCAATAGTGGAAGCGAGATGTACAGAAAGTAAATTACGTAGACGTGAGCGTTATGTCAATGTTAAAACTGATGGTAGAGGCTCTAGTTAGTTCTTATTCCACGTCAGAGTTATTTGTAATCACTGTAAAATTATATGTAATTTACAAAACATTTTTGAAACGTCATTCCCATGAAAATCAATTGCACAAAATAATCAAAGTAATAAAATGTTTTAATTGCTCGATAAAGGTAATTATCCAAACTAAACATCATACGACTTACCTATATGTATATGCATGTTGGACTCCAACTAAATCAAAGACATTGTCGCACGACATCCGATCCTACCCGAAACCGGTAGATAGAACTCACTAACCGTGGATTCGTATGCAAATTTTGAACAAGGTACCTACAGAAAATAATGCTTTACAATACACAATATATAATAATACACACCTGGCCAGTTTTTTATTCAATTTGTCATCCGCACGCACATTTAATGTAAGTATCTCAAAAATACTTTCCGAGAAGGACAGCACATAGGTACTTAGTTTTATGTAACGATATGGGCCGTGTAGCTGTCGTAGATCGGAAAGAAGTCCTCAAGAAGTTTAACATACTTAATTGCGTCCTAAATACCTCGAACTCTACTAAATTACAGTAAACTACTGGCGTTTACGCTGCAAAATAACAGAACTTCGTGCTTGCGGTCCTCGGCTTAGTAGGCTGCGTAACTAGATTTTGTATGGTTTAATGTTGCCACAGACGCCAATCAGACTGAAGAGTGAATTGCGAAAATACTAGCTTATCTTGCGAGCCTAATTAGTTCCTACATCATCTAAATATACCTACCGTATAATTTATAATTTCTTACTTCTGAATATTTATTTAAACTCTATTGCATAGTACAATGAATAGCGGACTTATAGTATTTTAAAGCATTCAATTTCATATTTATGTAAAGGTAAAGTACGTATGTATGTATGTTACAAATGCCTGCTTACGAGTAAATATGCTACATTCGAGTTGGGTATTATTTATTTAACTACCGTAAACCGGGGTTACTTTGATTTGCGGGTCGACTTTGATAGCAACTTCTCTCCGCTACTAAAGTCCTTGTTTTAACGAGTTGAAAAATAATTTCGCAGTTGTTTTTCTTTATTGGCAACACTGATAGTTGTTTCACCGCGCAGTAAGCGGATGCGAGTGTAATATTATTATTTCGTCTAGAAAAAAAATATTAATGGCGAGTACGCTTTTCGTCCTGGTTTAATTGGTTGAAAAACTTTGACTGTATTCGTGTCAATAATTAATACATGTAAATTTTATAGTGTCTTAGGTCAATCAGTGTTTATTCGCGAGTTTATAAAAAAATACCTGAATTCGACAACCTCCACATGCGCACGTAACCGGGGAATCCATGGGTCGGGGTGTCTTTGATCACTTATACGTGGTGAAATTGATCAAAAGATTAAAGTAACACCATGAATTATTTTGGCAGCTTACGATTTTTTTATGTATTTTTTTTCAGTAGTTATATAACAAATAGGTATCGTTTGAGTCAGTGAAAGAGGTAGAGGTTGTAGAATTATAAGTTTGTAGGTATTGTAGGAGTTGATCTCCGGAACTGCTCATCTGATTTTAAACATTCTTTTACCAGTTTCTATTGTATGGAATTAACTTTCTGGGTGGAAATTGGCTATATTGTATCCTGCGGCTTTGCTTTAGGTATTTTATTATACGTGCGTAAGGCCACCAGCCCAGGGTATTAATTCTACAATAAATAAATATGCATTGTTTTTTTTTTTATAGAAATAATGCCAGAGATTACAAATAATATCGGGTAACGAGACTACAAAAAATACCAAGAAGAACAACACTCGCAAACATGGGCACAAAATCTATTCATGCCGCATCGAAAGCATACAATATTTTTATAGAACTTCATACAATAAGTACCTACCTATATAGGCAACATATCAAAAACCCGGGTGTACAGACCAAATTTACTGAAACGGAAAGGCTTGCAATTCAAAAATCTGTTGCTAAGTGCAATGATAAGTTAAATCCCTACGTTATTTATAGTAAATAATCTAATAAGCGCTTAAATTTTTTAATTTGTATCTGTTGGTATGGTATCAAAGTAACCCCACACGTTAAAGATATAAATAACTTAAAAAGTACTTAACCGATTTTATTATTTTTATTTTTTACAGCCTTTTTAGCGGGTCTACTTTAAATTGTCAGCAAAAAAATTAGTGGTTTCAAAGTAACCCCATTCTGAATATAACTTTGATCGCGTTGTTTTTATTTATTTCTGAAAAAATTATAAGTCCTAATTTTTTTTTATTTGGCAGACGGAAGGAAGAGAAAAAACCGATTATTATATTTTTATTTCATATTTTTACGTATATTAGGATCGTCAAAAAATGGTGCCAAACTCTAAAATTGATCAAAGTATCCCCGGTTTACGGTACTTATTCCTGAATTTCTGATAGTGTTGTACCTATGCCTTCATGTTACTCAATGACTTCGGCGCTCTTTCTCTCGAGTAGAAGCGGTTGTTTAGTAATGCCCAATACCGCATGTTAATAGGTGGTTGGCCGTGAACCGTTTCGTCTCAGCCTTATCATCAGATCTAGATCAATTTAGAATGGCATTTATTTTATATATTTCATATGTGTATAGGTACATAGCAAATTACGGCTTTTAGTACCATCTTATATGACTATTTTTTGAATCATTTCCGTATTCCGTTTTTTGTATTAATCACTTTACCGGTTATTATTTTAATCTAAAACGATCGTATTCCGTACGTGTACCTATGCGATTCTTTCGCGTTACCGTTGTAAACTTTTAGACTTCAACGGGTTTTATACATTCCGGTTATACCTACAAGGGCTTTATCTAAATCAATTTAATTATAATCATCTTATACTTAGACGGAATAATGGAGATTAATTTCACCTTATTTGCACAGGTAGGGGCTCTGCATCTACATAAGTATTTAGTTTTTCTTTATGTAAAAATACAGACTAAAATGTTAACACATTCACTGCCCCCGACGCACATGTGCGTCCACCGTCATGCAAGTTTGTTCCTAGGCCACGCCCCCTGGCAGTGAATGCGTTAAATCAAAAGTTAATCAGTGGAAAATAGTGGGTGTACTCGCTTCTTTTAATGACAATTATTATATTTACTGTAACATTTTATATACTCAAATAAATACCTCTAAGTATATACCACGTGTCCCAAAATTCAACGATAAGCTGGCACCAGAAGATGGACCTGCTCATGACTACTCGAGGAAAAAAAATAAAAAAAATATATCTCAATTTATTATGGAATTACAAAAAAATGAAACTCGACATCCCTAATGGTATTTTTAACGACCATGTCTACAATTTTTCAAATATTTCTGTTTTTTTTTGTATCGGCAACCTAATTAGCACTGCTATCCGGGTCTATATAACTTAATACTCCTAATTCAAATTGGCATAACATAGATTACGCATAACTTTTAAATCGCATAACTGAGTACGCATAATGTTAATGCGCATAACGTATATTGTCATAACGATGACTTAGGATAAATGTAATAAGCATAACGTTACTTTGCATAATTATTAAATGGTATAAATATAAAAGGAAGAAAACAGATTGTTACGTCACCAAATAACGGTATTTGGAAGAAATTGCAGCCAAATTAAATATAAATTAATTTGGATGTTTTTTTCCATCCTACCGATTTATAGGTATAGGTTCTATTTAGCAGTTAGAGGTACTGACAAATGTAATTTTGATTGTATATATTATTTTATTTATTTAATAGATCTGAGAAGTTAATCAGGATGTGAATATATCTATTATCGGGCTGTTATAAAAACAAACCTAACATCGAAGGCTAAGGCCTTCTGAACCTAACCTAACCGAGTTGGTTAAGTTGGTTTTGCCCTGATCCATCTAATACGCGCGCTTTAGAAAATTATGCTAAATCATTTTATGGTGGTTAAAGTTATAGTTAATAATGTTATGCATATTTAAATTATGCGGAGTCATTATTATGCGCAATAAGTGTTATGCTTTTTTATTATTATGCCTGTTCAATGTTATGAACAATTATTTTATGCCAATTATGACAGTTAATGTTAGGCGTATTAAGGGGCACCCCTGCTATCCACCACAACCCTTAAAAATACCAGAATACATGTAAGTACAATTTTCTTTTTTTTTTGAGACTCCATAATAGATTGAGATATATTTTTTTTTTTCTCGAGTAGTCATGAGCAGGTCCATCTTCTGGTGCCAGCTTATCGTTGAATTTTGGGACACGTTGTATAAATCCATTATTAAATAGTTTAAATATATAATAATTATTAATATTTTGTAAAAAAAAAACCGCCAAGTGCGAGTCGGACTCGGCCACGAAAGGTTCCGTACCATTACGCAAAAGACGGCAATAAAATCACGTTTGTTGTATGGGAGCCCCACTTAAATATTTATTATATTCTGTTTTTAGTATTTGTTGTTATTTATAGCGGCAACAGAAATACATCATCTGTGAAAATTTCAACTGTCAGACGGACAGTGGAGTCTTAGTACCTACTATTTAAGTATTTACTAACCCATCATACCAATACGTCGGAAAGGGACAAACGATTATTATCGGCTTGTCAACTTTAGTAGACGTTTATGAATAAGGGGGTAAGACTCCACTGTCCGTCTGACAGTCCCGTTTTTACCCTTTGGGTACGAAACCAGTTGAGGTAGGTCATATTTTTTATACTATAAACTGTGACATGATTACGTACTTATTTTCACTTTAATATTCTATTAAAATAAAGATAAATTATATTTCTTTTTGAATATGTGTTGTGGAAAGTATTGTTACATTACGCCTAGTTAATTTAAGGAACTATTGTATTAGGTTATACCTTTAAATAGTTGCTGTATTTAATAAAATAAAATAATAATAATTAAAAATCATCTTATTAGATAGAAGACTAGAATAGAAAAACATTTATTGCAAAAACCATCTACATACAAGCACCACATACAGTAGCGGAAAAAAAATCTATCATATCGTGATTTTTCTGTAAAATATATCAAAATATATGAAACCAGGGACTGAATTTGTTGATAACTAATCAAAAAAGGTTGCATTGATTTATTCTAGGCCCAATATATGCTAACAGGCCGGTACATATTTCAAAAATCTATTTGAATTCGTATTTCTGGAACATGACGTCCGTCACTTGTACTATATAAGTCGATAAAAAACAGAATATCGTATTAATTCGTAACAATATTTGTAAGAATTATCAGTTCCGTCATGGGGAGACCTCGTGGAAATAAATACTTATCAGTAGCTATAAAAGAAGCAATTGTAATGGGGTACAAAAATGGCTTAACGCAATCGACGCTGGTTAAGCAATTTCAACTTCATCAGTCGACTATATCGAAGGTTTTAAAACGCGAAAAGCTTCACGGATGTGTAAAAAAGCCCAACAAACCTGGTCGCCCACGCTGCACATCACATTTGGTTGACCGCAACATTTTGAGATTAGCCAGAGACAATCCACGATTCACGGCGAGCGACATTATGCGAGAAATATCGGCTGGAGATTCAGTTTCTGTGACCGTACGTACTATAAGAAATCGTCTGATTGATGGTGGACTTCGTGCTCGTCGCCCTGCTAAGAAACCACTTATTTCCAAGAAGAATCGGACAGCTAGAAAAAAATATGCGAAAGAACATCTTTCTTGGACTGCCGAAATGTGGGAAAAGGTAACTTGGAGCGACGAATCCAAGTTTTTACTGTTTGTAACAGATGGAATTACGTACGTACGATGCCCCGACAATGCTCGCTATGACCCCAAGTACCAGCTCCCTACAGTCAAGCACGGCGGCGGCTCCCTTATGGTATGGGGATGTTTCAGTGTAAGTGGCGTTGGTCCGTTACATCGAATAAACGGGATTATGACTAAGGAAGTATATGAAGAAATATTACAAGATGTTTTTCTTCCCTGGGCACGCCAAAATTTCGGCAGGGCGTTTATATTTCAACAAGATAATGACCCGAAACATTCATCGAATCTTGTTAAGCAGTGGTTCAAAAAAGTAGAGTGAGGAATTTGGAATGGCCCAGTCAAAGTCCGGACTTGAATCCGATAGAAAATCTATGGAAGGAGCTAGGACGTCGTGTGAGTGCAAGAAAAGCAAGAAATATCAATGAAACATTTGAGCAATTAAAGGAAGAATGGGAACGCATTCCAAATTCTTTCCTCGCAAAGCTGATTGCATCACTGCCCCGAAGATGCCAAGTTGTTCTTGATGCAAAGGGTTTCAGTACCAAGTACTAATCATATATTTTGATTTTCAGTCAAGAATCTGTTATTTTTGTTGTTTTTTTTTGTTAATAAACCACTTTTACCTATACTTTGCGTTTTAGTTATTTTAGGTACTTTTAAATAAATTTGTGCAAAACGAGTGTCTTTTATAATATCATATGAATGTAATATATGATTATACTCTCCATTTTAAGAGCTTTCATATGATAATAGTTAAGGTAAGTTTAGTCGATCACATATAGAAATATTTAATAAAAACACAGATATGATAGATTTTTTTCCGCTACTGTAGATTAAAAGAAAATCTAGATGTTAAGTCTTGTTAAGTGTGTTTAGTTGTGTGACAGATATTTATGCCGCGGTTTTGAAAAAATGTGACATTGATACCTACTTATTAGATTACGACTCAGAGGATAAACTAAGGCTGTGGAAAAAAAGATTTGTATTGTTTTAATTATAGAAAACTCAAAAATAAATAACTATTGTAAACACTAATTCGGAGTTTTAGTGAGTGTTCTTATAAGCTCCTTGTCCTTACACCCTGGCAGGTGCTGCCTTTGCGTGCGTCCCACACGGACAAGGGCAGCGTCCGCTCGGCCTTACATTTCATTAAAGTGTCAAAAGGGCCTCTACGTGTTGGTTTCGGCTCCGCGTACGCCTTCTAAAGGTCCGGAACAACATTTTTCCGAGACGGGAAAGCCATACAAAAAAATACCTAGTTAGATTTTTTCGAAAGATGGATTGTTGATTGTTTCGTGAGTTTGTAGCCAATTTAGGTGTGCACAAATGAAACACTCAAATGTTTGTTAAACAATATTTTTAGCACATTAGCTGTTTTACTGGACGCGCAAGGTACAGTTTTATAAATAAAGTATTAGACTACGCAAACTAATAAAACAGTAATCAAAAAAATCCACATAAATCTTTGGTTTTCTTGGCATACGCACCCCCAAACAGTTTGACTGGAGTTCTTATCCAGTCAATGAGTATAAAGGAACTATCTTTTAGAGGTGATTCGTTAGTTGAACATCTTTTGTAACTTTGCACAACAAACTCAAAGCCAATGTTTCTCCTCTGAACTGGCGATTCATATTTGCTTTTGGCTATGCTTTCATCTTCGTGTACGTACAATTCAACGTTTTTGCAGACCCTCGTCTCAAGCGATGCCGGAATATTTTCTATCCTCGAATTCGATTTAGATCGGTATCTATTAATATCTGGAATGGAATCGTCTCCACCTAAGAAAGTATTTTTAATTTGGTGCACATCCAAACCAATGAATCGTTCGTTTAATGCATTTCCTAGCTTAACTTGTTTGTTAAAATTTATTTGATTACTTGCCTGTTTGGCATCATAGTCATTTACCACTGTAACCGCAATGTTATTACTTGTTGGCGTAATTGGATCCTGTTTATATTTTAAAAGGGGAACGTTGTAAATATTTTGTTTAGCCTGATTGGACACTTCCTTGGCCAGAGCGCGGCCAGCTGTTAGGCTATCACCGTTACTACCTTGCATATGTTTGTGCGTGGCTTTATCTGGTATTTTTTGATAAAACTCTCTCCATTGGTCATCGTTTGATAGGCCAATGGTAAAAGGTTGTTTAGTTTTAGTATTTTTTGACTGAGTATTACGGTTGTTCTCAAAATATTCTTTTGATTGTAGAAACGGTAGAATCTTCATCAAGTTACTGCCTCTATGCCTTTCAGATGTGTTTAATATGCCATCAAACTGACGTTTGTGTAACAAGTTCTGTGAATTACTCGCTTCCTCTGAAACAAAGGGTGTGTTATTCTCCTCGCTTTTCTGTAATGTTGTTTTTAAATTTATTTTTGCTTCTCCCCTATTCGTTACTTCTATAAGCTTAGGGTCAACATTTTTCAAAGGAAAAATAATGTCACTTTCATCTGGGTTAATAATTTTCACATTAATTTGATGCTCCTTAATATCTCTTCTTACGATATAATGACGCTTATTTGTACTATGTATTCTTCTTTTGTAATTTATTGGTGGCCGTATTATAGTGTGTGACAATTCAGATGGATATGGGTACAAATCACTAAATTTTCCATCAAAAAAAGTTGACATTACTTTCTTCTGTTTTTTGTTTGTGTTAAAGTTCATATTTTTCAAATAACTTAAAACATTGCTCGCAAATTTCGAACTCGCCCACTGTCCATAAACCTTAGTGTCACGTTCAGGTGGTGGAGGTTTCTCGACATCCGATATAATTATGTCGTCATGCTTGTTCTCACTCACAGTCTTTCCTCTGTCTGAGTTTTTGATAGAATAATCGGAAGTTAACGCACTGATGGTCGGCGGTGTTTCATATTCAAGCACTATTGGTAAATCTTGTGTACCGCTACCGGTTAACTCTTTTATGCCGCGGTGTGCTTTGAATTCATTATTTTTGAATATTCTGTTAAAATCTTTTGCGCTACTTTTTTTCTTAGATGTAATGTTTTCATCAACTGATATTTCATGTTTTGGTTCATTTTTCGGTGCACTAATATGTGAAGAATGTTTAGAAAATACCTTCATGTTATCTTCGAGCTGTTGACTAAGTACATCGGAAGAGGAAAATTCATATTCCTTGCTTATGGTATGCGGAATCGCAGTCTGTATGTCATCCTTTTGTAAATCACCCAGAACAATATATTGATCTCCTTGCTCACTTATAGCTGGAAACTTGTTTTTCCTCGTGGTTTTTGGTCTATTCCAATTATGTATGCCCATGGTGATGTTCCGTTCAATTGTTGATAATAATATCATAGACGCACCGTATATTTCTCCAGACAGCCCAGTAGGAAAACCTGAAGAAAGCAGGCGATGATCATTATACAAAAAATCTTGGCCACCAGATTACAGTTACCGTGTCTAAGACTAATTTCCTGTAAGTAAATAGACTCAACAAGCGTATTCAAAAATTTAGTTAAATTAAGTTAAGAATATTTAAAACTTATCAAACTATTTTTATAGTTTTGGAAAGAAAAGCGAAAATGGTCGCAGAATGACCATATTGGTGTATTACAGCAGATAGATAGTTTTCATCTTATCCACTAAGATCATATAAGAATATCAGTAAGGCAGTAAAAAGGTACATTGACCAATTTGGTCTTCAATGATTTTCTAGATTAATAACCGTTATATCCAATCAATCTAAAATTATTAAGACTGTCAACTTACAATAATCGTTCCGCCATAATGGTGTCCGCCATAATATATCTATCCATCTACCTACATGTAAGTATCTACTTAATTAAAAATAGCTAAAGGGCACATCATTCGATAGTTCTTTGACATAATGCGAAACTCCTTTAATGTGTTATGCCTGCTTTCGGAACAAATACCTATTGTATTTGTTCCGAAAGCAGCAAATTATGCATTGCCGTGTTTTTGTATTCAATAAGTATACGCCTATGAGCGTGATGATGACTATTGATGACTTATAAAATTTACTATAAAATTAATTACCTCTTTCGGACGTCCCATATCCAATTATCAAACTTCCCTTTCCTGGAAATTCAAAACCTCGAAGCTGTGAAAAAAATTGTTCAAAATTAAATACTTCTACAAATTGATTGTAAAGTGATGAAGTGAGTGAAGCGATGAGTATTTAACAGATACGAGTATCAAGCATATTATTATTTTATATTGTTTTATTAAAGAGGAGTTGACAGTTTATATTAAATAATTATTTAGGTAGGTTTTTTAAAACGTTTTATCTATTGATAAAAGATAAAAATAAGTTTATTGCGCACAAAACAAACAGTACAATACAGAAATTGATGTAACATCGGGTGGGTGCATAGCATGGGTTAAATAATACAGAAATATCCAGGGGCACTAGGCTAGGCCTGTACCACGGGACACCAAAGTATGCATTTGTATGTCATGAGTGACAGTTGGAATAATAGAGGAGAACATGATGAATTAAAGTACTTACATTAGTTTTGTTAGTGAAATAAATAACATTACATTACAGTTTTACAGAAACTATGTACTTTAGATTTAGACAAGTTTAGATAGACTATAGTCGTAATGTCCAGCAACTTTTGTCGCATAAAACGCCAAACACACTGAATAACAGTAAGAGAGACGGCGCCCCTAACGAGTTAAAAATACGACCGTAGCCTATTTTAGGTGCCATAGAGGTCATCCGTGACCTCAGGTCAGACATTCAAAGTTAATGTCTGCGCCGCGGGGTAGGTAGGTACGGTAGCAGAACTCGCACATACTCGTACCTACATTTTAAGACTGCATCAACCATCCAGTGGCGCCCTCATTGGGGAATTGTGTAAGTAAGTAAACACTTTATTGTACGAATAGAAAGGAATATTGGTTACATCAGATAAAACATAAATGTGTAGTACAAAGGCAAACGTATCCCTCAGAGGGATCTCTTCCAGCTAACCTAATACCCCAATAAATTTCTGTATAAATCAGTATATTACATACCTACTATTGTTGTCCTACTGATACGAGTACCTACCCCAACTTTTGGTCTTTGTCACATAGTTTTATTTTGCTTATTTTTTGCTTTATCAACTAAACGGCAAAAGGTGGCCACATTTTCCCGTTTAGGTGATACAGTCAAATTAATTGGTTTATTAGAAAGCACAATTCCCTCAATGAGCGCGCCACTGGACGATCGACGCTGTCTTAATACAGTAACCTATGAATAAAATTATTGCCTGGACTCTCCTTGTAGTAAACTATGTCTTAACCTTGCTTTGTTTTGTATTAATAATCATAAACTATTAATCATCCAGTAATTTTCATGGATCATGATCGTGACGATCTCATTAGACTGCATGACTCCGGAGTACTGTTGTATGACTTGTGTGTAACTAAATTAAATATGGATTCACATATAGGTACACGTACTCTCTCTGAAATTAAAAATTCTATATTATAAGAGTACCTAATCACATCTTGTGACACCTTTGTACTTTTTAGGATTTCGTTTTTTTTTTTCTTTTGAATTACGGCACCCTTTATAGGATCACTCGGGTTTCGGTCTGTCTGTCCATCTGTCCGCCGGGCATCTGTCACAGCCGATTTGCTCCGAAACTACTGGACCGATTGAATTGAAATTTGGTACTCACACATAATTATGTAAACCGGTGACGCAAAGACGGACGCGTAACGTAAATAAGTGTATTAACTTCGCGGCCATTTTTGGGAGATAAATTAGATAATTAAATAAAAAAGTTTAAATAAAGTATTCATTTAAATTAAGTTTTAATTAAAAATACTATATCTTGCAACATGAACACTATGAACAGGTTTGAGGTTTAACATTAGGGAAAGGATTTCAAATATAGATTTTTACTAATTTATAGGTAGTAAATATTGAATTAATTTATGAAAATAAGCGAATATTTATCGTAGCCTTAGATTTAAACAAATAATACAGAAATTTCCTTGCCAATAGATTACAGAAAAATCTATAATCACAAGGTCATACAAGTCAACTTAAGGAAAAAAAATGTGTGATTACGGAACACCCTCGGGACGTGATTTCGACTCGCATTTAGCTGTTTTTAAAATGAAGAAATGAGTAGATGTACCTATACACCCTATACAAGTCGAAAATGTTGACATCGAAGCATCACGTACATAAGTATATGCATATACGATTTTATTTCATCTTCCAATTTTATTTGAAAAGCTGTATAAATACATACTTTGCTTCGTTAAGATATAGATTCACCTTCTTTCATTAAGTCGCATTAGCTAATAATTTATTAATAAAGTAAGGGGAGATATTTCTAAGTAACAATGTCTGTGGCTATTTCAATTAAGGAAAGAACGTTTCATCAACCGCACTGCGTCTGCAGACAATTGCAAGTTTAATTCGCAGAATTTATGTACATGTCTTTATGTGAAAAAAAATCTACACAAGTTTAATATACAAAAGAGCAATCCGAGAATAACGTCCAAACTTCATGGCTTTAACTTATGCTATCCCATTGATTACATAACAGCTTACTTTAGAAAGAGTGTGTGTGTACTTTAGAAAGGGTCTGTTCACACATTTAGCCACTTGCCTAATGAAATTAAAATACTTGAACAACCTGACTTCGGACGTAAACTTTATAAATAGTGCCTAGAAAAATCTTACTATAAGATAAGTGACCATCGAACAATAATTAGTACGAATACTAATATTTATTAATTTACTCATTGACATAGTACCAATCATTTTACATGTAATGGCATGATATTTGTATAAGTATTTAGCTGTAAGATTAGTTTTAGTATTAACATTGTACTCCGCATCGCGGTTGATTGTGATGATTCTACCTTAACATAATTTTAAAATCATTGTAATTCACAATATGACAATAAAGATTTCAATTTAAATTTCAACAGGTACAGTCAACGTGTTCTCTACCCTTTTTCCCAAGAACAAAAACAGTTTCAACAAGGTTGCAAAGCATGCACTCTCATAGGTCTACTTAGGTATTCATTACTATTGAAGATAGGTCGGAATGGTTTCAAAGATCTGAGTTAAAACTTTTTTGTAATTTACAAAATCGGTCCGATAAACGGCATACTTACCCAAAGCGTAGGTAGGTACCTATCTGTCCACATACGAATTCTTATCACAGATATACCACCTACACTTGAAGTAAGTGTTGATGTGACGCACGTCTTCGCAACGCTTACTTACTCCGTTTATAAATACTGATACTTACATTTCGTGAACCTTCGCACAATAAGAGTTTGGCGTCGACATACAAAGCCCATGCACCAAGGTCTGACTGATAGGTCACGCACACGTCCCGCCACGCGCCAGCCGTGAACTCGACGCCCGCACTCGACGTCACTCGGCCATGTTCTAATGAGATCCTCAACTGCCGACCTCCCGAGTCCAGCCATAAGCGCATAATACGTTTATCGTTGGTACCTGAAAATGTACGAGTATAAGCAGTGCAATGCGTGCAACAAATGATTAATTCAGGGAAAAAATTATAATTGGACCGCGAAGTTGCTTAAGTAATTCATTAATTATTAATACAACCTCGTTTATCATAAACAGGTAGACAGTAATCGCGTGTATCAAGCGTTAAACGCTACTGTGATAATTACTTGTACCACAAAAATGCATTTTATAATATGTACATCTAAAGAGACGCATGAATAGAATAGGTACATTCATGATACAAGATGATGTAATGTGCGAATGATGAATAATTTACGTTCACAGTTTTAATTTCATTAGAAATTCCATCCTAATTTGATTGAATGATTTGCTATAGGTTCTGACCCTCTGATTACCCACTGGACAACATTGAACTTACTCGAAACAAGAACAGAGAAAGGGGGTCAAATTAGCGCTTATGGCGCAATTTCGCTTGCTTAACACTTCACGTGCGGCTTCAGTTTTCTCGGTGCACTTTTATTTTTTAAATTTTAATCTCTAAGTAACTTAGCGACGCTGTACAAATAAACAAATACTTAAAAGTTTTTATCGCTTAAGGATTCAAGTTGCGCAGATGCTCTCACCAACGTAGGTGAAAATGCTTTGGTCGTTCTCGACGCTGGTCACGCGCACCCACACGCACAGCGTGAACTCGCTCAACGGCGGAACGTCGATATCATATTGAATGAACTGAAATCAAATAAATCTTGTGTATTGATCAATATATCTCTACAGCCTTCTGGGCACACTGCCCATCGGCAGTGACTTGGGGGACGCTTTTTATTTATAGGCTCTTTATTTTAAGTTTATTTAGTTTAGAGATAGTTTGTATTATTATTTTTAAGCTAATTTAATGTTTTATATTTATTTAATAGTGTTGTAATAAATCTTTCATATAGTCTACATATTCCATTTCATGACGATGTTTATATTTTTAGCTAATATATAAGTTTTATACTAATTACATAGTAATCGAGCGATAGAACGAAGCGCGCAAAACTGTTACATTCAACTTATGGGACGCGTTTGTCAGCTAGGGGCACTACCGTGTATATATCGTTCGAAGTTTATTACTTACTCTAATGTTTATGAAATTTGGATAGATAGATTTTTTTAAGCTCTAACATGAACAGGATTGATCCGCGTTTGCTGGAATAAGGAGGCCTAATCAGATAATTCAGAATAAGGCTTCTTATAAGTGTGAAAAGCAAAAAAAACTGAATAAATTAATCCCGGGTAAATAAATTTCAGTTAAGTGTTCAAATATTTACATACGAAATTCGTTTAGTTATAAGTATAAATTACTGATTGTTCAAAGTAGGTATATTTTAACTCCATGCAAAACAGTTTTCAGTAAAAAATATATAACAAATTAAATATTCGCATTAGCTCACATAAATATTTTTCATGGCCATACTTAGCATTGAAATATCCCTCACAATTGTATAAATAATATTGAAATAGCATGAGTATAGCCGAAGCAGCTAAAGACTTTGGACCAACCCTTCTTTAAATTAAAATTACTTGGATTGCAATTTTTTTTTCGGCGATTTCTAATTTTGGACATCACTGCAGCTCCTTTATCGCATTAAGCGTGTGCGAGAAGCACTGAGAATAATATCATACCAATATCAAGTCGTTAACGTTTTTTTTTTGTTTCAATCTGAATGCCATTCCAAGTCTTACCTCTTTCAATGCAAAAAAAAAACTGGACAGAGAAACCGACAACTACTTTCGCACTTAGAGTTCCGCAAAAGATATGGATGTCGAAGTAATAAACCTGTTTTACAATTAATAGTTAATATATCTCATTATGTGGCATAAAGCTTTAGAAATAGTTAGTAGCATCCGGATCCTGCAAATTCGGCCAACAAAAAGTGCCTAATTTCATAGAATCCAGCTCGCGAAAGGGCACATGCCTGGTTGTGGCCCTCGAATCACCTGCTATAATTTAATAGCATACTACTTTGTTTACCAACTGTTTATTTAAATATTAATGTTAGATTAAATGGGCGACAAATATGGCGGAGCCCTAACCACCCTGGCCTAAGCTTAAGCTTTTGTAGGTTATCAGAACTGGGTGGGGAAATGTGAGAAGGCACCTGTGCAACTGACCTCATTAATTTAGATAGGAATATCTTATTGATGAACACTTGCAAGCGACATTAACTCAATGCTCTGCATACCCGACATGTTGTTTGTATTAATAACGGATAAGCTTAAAGCTGATAGTTAATAAATCCAACCCACTCAACCCAGAACACTCATGACGGACAAAGTTTTAAAGGGCGTTTTAAACTCGACAGAAAAGGTGAGATGTGTAATAAATATTATGTCCACTTTCCTGGCAATACAAATAAATAATATCTAAAGTTATAAACTACCTAACTATAACTTTGGTGTGGCGAAAAGCCACCAGTTTGGTAATTTAACTACTAAATTTTAGCTTTCATTTTGAAACGGAAATAGTACATTACGATTCAAGTGCGAAAAGTAAGAAATTCGCAACGAAAATTGAAACACGACCGAAGGGAGTGTTTTAAATCGACACGAGTTGCAAATTACCTTTTCGCACGTGTATTGTACAACGTTTTACAGTACATATGGCCCTTTAAATTTTTGACATAGGCACGTATTGTCCTTAATCCCGCCCTAGGGCGGTAAAGTACCTTATTACGTACTGTAAAATTAATATATATAGGTTTATTTTGATTGTTACTTATTATATTAAGCTTTACATGCTACAAAGTTATTTTCGTCAGTTTTTTTTAACACGTTAGTAAAAATCATAATTTCACTTTTTTTATTATATTTGTCTATATAAATTTTCTTAATTTCAGTTTGTTGGTATAAAACTAGCTAAGATAAATCCTGAACTTTAATTAGATCCCAAGATTCCCAAGTGAACTAGAACTTGGCACCCATATAGATCTCAATTCTTTTGCCGGCAAAGTCAACAACGGCGCATATTCCTAATATTGAACTTGGCTCTCATTTCACGTTTATGTTTTTGATGGGTAATCATTACTTTTTGTACAGAAGTTATTAGTATTTATCAAAGTTGACTTTGAAACTAAAGTTCATTTTTGCTATTACAAAATCGACAGGCGCTTAGGGTGTAACAATTATTATTTAAATATTACACCTATTAATTGTTAAATATTACAATTCGTAAAAAACACATTGTATCTTTATCCTAGATTCGTAACCACATAATTGCCCAGCTGGATGCCAAATTTCAATTTGCTAGGTCATCTGGAAGTGTGTTAGGTTTTTAATGTCATTTTTTAGGTCAGTCAGTCAGCCAGTGAAAAAAAAACTCCCGATTTTTATATGTTTGTATCTTAATAACTGGTTGAGCTATATGCAAGAAATTTGAGGTTCTAGTAAGGCTTGAGCAAATTAACCAAATTTAATATGTATACATATATTAATAAATTTTGAGTAACGTAGGGGTCAAAAGTAGCCACTTTTATTAATTACACTTTTACTATTTAGACCCCTAAATAGTTCGTGTAATATAATAACATACGGCCGTGCGTCGCCAGTTCTCTTCTTTTGAACTAGGCTTAACACGCTGCCGTTTGTTTAGATTACATGTTTCGTAGTACATTATACTTTATGTCTATAAGCTTCTATAAGCTTTTGATTTTGAGGAAAATAATTGGGCACAATACTATGTATGTCTATGTACCTGCATATTATATATAGTCACTGAAGTATATACCTGTGCATATCCTTTTGAGTTTAGGACAATCTTGTAAACTGGTCTGTTGATTGCAAGGCTAATGACCGATATGCTGAATAACGTTAACAAATTACGCCACCAAAACCCGAACATCATTGACCTGCAATATAAATGTGGGATTATTAATAATAAGACCTTAATCATTAGGTTGTCTAGGTTAGGGATATATATATCACCCAATCACTCGTCGACCACTTATCAGTCAATGGCACAACAGGGGACTGGAATGGCAAGAAAAAATAACAATACATTGGAATGGCAAGTGCAGCAGCGTTGCCGTTGCAGCATTAGCGTTGTAGCGTTGATGCGGGCGCCTAGTTATAGCATATTAATTGATGCGCCTTTTTACCTGTTTACTATACCACGTGTCCCAAAATTCAACGATAAGCTGGCACCAGAAGATGGACCTGCTCATGACTACTCGAGGAAAAATAATAAATAAAATATATCTCAATTTATTATGGAATTACAAAAAAAATTAAAATCGACACCCCTTTTTAGTGAGTGGTATTTTTAACGACCATGTCTACAATTTTTTTTTTTCAATTTTTTTTTGTTTTTCCTCGAGTAGTCATGAGCAGGTCTATCTTCTAGTGCCAGCTTATCGTTGAATTTTGGGACACGTTGTATATTACTTAAAGAGATGCCTTTAAAAGTTACATCTTATCTACTACTTACCTCTAAGTAACAAACTGCAAAACTAACTACCCACTGGTATGTAATGCTTATCCGTAAAATCTTGAAACTAGCCTAAGAAACAAATAGAGCTATTTATATCGTATATTACATAAATATGTACTACATACTCGTAGGTATGCTGCTTGACAGGGGAGAGGAATAACGACCAAAATAAATAGGAAATATGTAGTTACCATTTATTCTGTTTATAGGTACTCGTAATTCTTATTTCTTTTAACGCATTAATATATAAAAATACATAAAAAAAGCAGGAATATACAATTTAAACTAACTAAGTACATTAAAATAACTAGGTAAAACTAAAAATTAAAAATACCTATTTCTTTTAACGGACATTTTACGAACGAACGTGACCTTAAGGTAGACATTTATTTTATGGACTCAACAAGCATTTTTGGGTATTTTATAGAAATTCGCAACGGCTTCTTTATACATGTTGTATCTATAAAGCAAAGTATTTAATTTTATTACTAGCGACCCGCCCCGGCTTCGCACGCGTTAACGAATTATACACCTAAACCTTCCTCAAGAATCACTCTATTAATAGGTGAAAACCGCATGAAAATTCGTCTAGTAGATTTTGAGTTTATCGCGAACATATAAACACACAAACCGACAGACGCGGCGGGGGACTTTGTTTTATAAGGTGCAGTGATGAATTCAGAAACACTGCAGCTACGGAATGGAGATTAATGAAAGTCGAATAATAACCGTAATTATGACATATCACTAATTTTATTTTTGATCTGATACAAGATCTAACGGACCTTTATAATACCGAGCCTTAGTGAATGATTGATTATATAATCGAGTTCCACCATTTTAATAGTTGAAAGTAAGAGATACTTACATCAACAGGATATGATGTTTAATAAACTTTCCAATGTCGCAGGGAAAAATGTGACTGATGTCCTCACCGTAGAAAAATAAAACATGAACTGACGACTGTCACAACAATGTTATTATTACTTTGAGTGTTTGTAAACCACGAAACAATCTTCTTTGATACTTAGGTAGTTGCCCTGTCTTTTTCTACATAACCATTATAAAACATAATTTACCGCTCTCTCCGGCAAGTCGAAGATAACCATACAGACAGAATCTACATATTTTGTGGATACCAAGCGACCAAGCGCACATATCAAGCACGTAAGATCGACAATCGCAATTGACCATTTACGACCCCGATTGAAACAATTGTCGAGTATTGTTACATGATTGAACGCGATCGGCCAACCCACAGGTTCAGGTACTAAAGTGTACATCTTGAAATTAATAAATAATTAAGTTGTTAATTAAGTATCCAATTAGGAACCTCCTCCTTTTTTGGAAGTCGGTTAACAATATGAAAATTTGTTTCCAGGTGAAGGCTCCAGCGTACTACATGGGGACGGCGGCGCCGAGTACGCTGCCTCGTGGAGGCTCGCTGCTACGCGCCTTTTCGCCCGCCGCGCCCCCCGTGCCCGCCGACCGTGCCAATACACTTCCAGGCACCGGTACGCTATCAACACAAATATTTTAATCCGTACCAGGTTTATTATTCGGCCGTTATGTATTACGTATTTTTATATTAAGACTCAGCGAAACACCTTTTTTGTAACATAAAAAGGAGTTTTGAAATGACTTACTACTGGCAGGGTTGTGAAATTAGGAAAGTGATAGCTTACAAGTGTAATAACAAGCTAATTGTATGCCAAGGAGTGCGTCAAAGTAGGTACAGAGTGGTGTGTGTGTAGGTCCAACGGCCGCCAAGCCCTTGCGCACATACACGATGGGCAGCGGGTCCGAGCGCAGCTTCCCGTTGGCCCCGCTCTGCCCGCGGGGAGGGGAACAGCTCTACATCCCGGGTAACTCGTGCCAGCCGTATTCGTAACTTATGTTCGCTTTCGTAACTTCATTTGCTTGCCGCTTGCTGTTTGTACGAAGTCGGACGCTATACTGTGTATATTCAATTTAATAATAATAATACTTAGCTCAATTTTAGGTGCCCGCATTCTTATCCTAAAAATATTTGATTATTATAGTTAAATTATAACGGCTGATTTTACAAAATATACCTATTATTGTTAGTCACTTGCCGGTTTTAAACACTTTTTTTAAATAATATAAAAATATGTATTTATTGTATGGTTATGAGTGGGAATCACAAAGGTGGTACAAAATATTGATTTTCTCCATATCCTACCTTACAAAACACTTGCGAAATACCATGAACCTTTTAGTTTCCAATAACAGTGAAACATGTAGCAAATTCACATTTCCGTTACCGTCTTATAAGCTACTTAAAGACAAAACAATTGCGACATGGAAAAATTGTTATTTGTTTTGCAAGGGGGCAAAGTTGTTGTTTAACCGCTCGTGCTAATGTTGATACCCGAGCAAGCGAAAGATTCCAAAATGGTATCTTGAGCGTTGCGAGGGTTTCAAAGCACGAGGGATAAACTAAATTTGCCCCCGATTGAAACACAAAATTTTTCACCACACCAACGCGAAGAAAATTTTAACTGTAAGATATCAAACAAAAACAAACCCAATCAAATCCTTAAGAATGTTATTAAATATGTATCACTATAAATCATCATTTAAAAGTCAATTCAACCAGCAAGCTTAAGAAAACAACTCAAAATTTGCATTTTATTACTTTGCCTCACATGTGAATAAAATGCAACTTTGCTATCGATTTTTGAACAATCAAGAGAGCCTTTATCAGTTGGTGTGGTGAAAAAATATTTCAGGCATTAATTATCTCTTATTATGACAAATATTCTCGTGATTCTGAGTAGAATTTCCATAAAATTTTCTAAATGTAAAAAAACTGATAAATATACGATTTTTACCATATTTTTACCCTAGAAAGCCTTCGCTGTACCTCTGTCCGTATGACAGCAGAGGGCCTACCGCGAACACCGAAGTTCGCGGTTGCGGGCATCTTTCTCGGTCACTCTAATTACGGCTCAATTGGAGAAAAAGAGAAATATGCCCGCAATTTGCGAACTTCGGTGTTCGCTGTAGGCCCGCTGGCTATAACATAACAAAGCGTAATAGGTATTAGACTGGCCTTTCACTGAGGGAGGACACGCACCACACATTTTATCACCGGGCAGCAATAGCCGGTGTATTCGTCACGATTAATTTAGGATCTTAGAGGCTGTGCTGTGTGACAACCCTAACTTACAATCAGCGTAGAGTAGACGAGACAAGCCTTGCTTAAACTTCATTGATAGGGTGATAGGAGCGAGATAGTAGGTACTTAGATTTTCTTGCACTGCGCGATCTTAAATCACCAATAAAACGTATTTAGGTTATTTTAGCTTACTTACCTACCAAATTGTAAAGTACCGACGAGAATTTACATTATTATTTCCAAATTGAAATAAATACCTACACTACAATAAATACTTGTTTCATCATCTGGCCCCAATTTCACCACGGCTACAATTGTCAATGACTTATGTCGAGCGACAATTGTCAAGCGACAGGTGACATATTACAATTTTATATAATATTTTCTATAGAAATACTTACAAACATGACAGGCATTTTGCTACAATTGTATATATTAGGTCCTTACCTATGAAATTGGCGTTTTTGTTCATAGATATAAGTCTGATCCTAGTTTTTTTTTTTTTTACAAAAGTACATACACAATTACAATAAAACTACAATATGATTTCGCCAAACTGCTTGACAGCAATTAATTGTTATTTTTTATTGTTAAGTGTTCAGAATTAAGCCTTGAAAATAGGTCTTTTCATGTGCTGTCGGTTCGAGTATTAAAATTACTTATATTTTTCTAATGGTACCAATTTTCAAGAAATGGAGATATTGAAAACATACCTTAAAGGTGTCAAAAATTACTGAAAAAAAATTGTTTGGTTTGAATTAGCCATCAAAAAAATATCCGCAAAATTAATTGTATGGAAATTCGTGTTTCGTTGAAATTCTCCGAACAAAACGCCAATTTCATAGGTAATGACCTAATATTACAATTATGTTGTGAAACAAGAATTATTTTTTCTAGTCGACATATTTGTAGAATTGTTGGTGAATCTTGACAGGAAATGAGTTATATGTCGGAATTTCGTGACAATTGTAGTGTTTCTTGTGACAATTGTCATAAACTTAGCAAGAGAAATATCTGTTTTTTTTGGATATAATAAAGTTTTTTTTAATAATACAATGATGGTGGCAAACAGGAATACGGCCCACCCGATGGTAAGCGGTAACCGTAGCCCATGGATGCCTGTGACGTCAGCAACAGTGATGTATTACAATTGTCGCACCTGTCACCGTGGTGAAATTGGGGCCTGGCCGGTTTCGACCACGGCGACTGTATAGCACTGATTATTGAGAGCGACGTTCGTAAGCTCTCCGGTGGCTGACGTAACCGATTTTAGCAGTAAATGTACGGCCACATTCACTGCAGGTCGTGCTGAGGGGTGCTCCCTCCGATAAAATTGTAATTGATGACCGCAGGTATATTTACCTGCGGAAGGTATCGCTACTGTAACGAGATCTCCATGTACCAACAGGCAGAACAACCAAGGTTATAGATAAACTTACTAAGTATAAGATGCATGAACAATAGATATTCGATAGCTGGTTGTGCCATAAGTAGCTTTAGCTGCCAAATATTATTTTTCTTGTTTATAATTAATAATGCCATACAATATTATGAAAAGAAATATATATTATATATAATGGTTATCGTTGGTGAATTCAAAACGATTCTTATTTACTGTAACATTTATATATTATTATTATATATTATACCTACATATCGCTCGCACTAATATACCAGTACGAACGAGATGCATAGAAAGCAAGTTACGCAGACGTTAGCGAATACGTCAGTATCTAACTGGTGGTAGCCGTACTGGCATTTGCCCAAATAATCACAAGTACCGAATGCTGAATGTTTAATAGTCTATAGCAAAGAAGTTGTGACGACAGGACACGGCAGCGAGGGGTACATGTCGTCGCCAGAACGGGGCTCAGCGCGGGCGCCCTATGAGGACCCCTACTACACGCAGTTTCTGGGCCCGGCGGCTGGCCGCCCCAACATTACCCCGGTCATCGATGAAGAAACCAGGTACACCTCCATCGGATTTTTCTAATGCCACTAGCAATTTTTTGCTCTTTCCATTATTTCGCTGATATCCAGCTGTATTCAACTTGTGTTTACCTAAACTTGGTCGCACTTGTGTAGCGAGGGCGTGGTGATCGATGACGCGTACCAGATGTATGGCGTGAACGCCGTCGGCGGCGCGCCGCGGCCCATGCCGCGTCCGCCTTACGACGCCAGGTAACTACCTCTACGATACCGACCTTTCTAATACTTAAGTCTAATAACCATATTTATACAATCTAAACAGATACATACCTTCCAAATTTCGAACTATGATCTGAATACAAATTGTTAGTCTCGTTGTCATCAAGCTTATTTTTTTGTACATTATCAATTCTTCCATTCCCTAGATACATTCTTAAATATTCAGAACATAGTTCGCAAAAAGTGCTATGCGATATTGTGGCCACAATAGCTAAAAAATAATACATTCAAGTTTCTAAGTTAATAAGTAAAGCATGGCGATGTTCAAAAGCTCCAGCGAATTGATGTAAAAATAAAAAATAATACGAGTAGCTATGTTATTAGAAAACGTTATTGATAGAAGATGACTATGCGTGTACCGTGGCTTTCCAGGCTTAATCCCCAAGTCGAAGATATACAACGCCTTCGAGTTGAGAAAATGGAGAGGCAGCTAGCTAATTTGACTGGCCTCGTTCAGAAAGCGCTCCAGGTGCCAGGCGCCGCGCCCGCCACTGTCGCGGCCGCCGCGCCCGCCGCCGCGCCGCGCCAGCAGTGCCAGTCCTACCAGTCCCGGTCTAACGCTCAAGGTAAATCGCCCCCGTGGCTAACTGACGACATGTTAAGTCTGTCATGTATTATTTGTAACTAAGTTTTGTAAAATCTCCGAGATATTTACATAACAATTAAACATCCCATGTGTTTAATTCAGTTAAGCGATCAACAATGTTGTTGCCGTTCAGGGCTTCGTTGGTTAATGTGGCTTGCGTTTTCCTGCACTCAGATGCCGCACGATTTCCCGGCAACGACCGACCTCCTAAATTAGGGAGGGACAAATTTCGTAAGTGTAACCTCCGCGGCCCCAATCAACAAACTTTAAATGCTAATGTATTGCCAATGTTTTCTCTCAATACCCAATAGCTTTTTACAGGATTAACGCCATTTCGTTCAACTAAAAACACTTGAAACTTTTCTTTAATCCTAAACCTAAGTAGGTATACCGAGGAAATGATACATATAAATAATCCGACAAGTTTTTATAGGCGAAATAGTACCTATGATTTTTTTCCTATTTTAAAATTCAGCATCTTACTTACAGCATGTAGGGGTAGCTTGGCACCATTCGTACACGGGGTAGTTTGATACAGTCACCCTTACGGCGTATTATTACACCATTGCGTGTGTAATGTAAGTGGCCGTTGGCGAAAGTCTGATGGCCACGAAATTAGCTGCCAAGGCAGCAGTCGCTAGCGACATGAGATGAAAGTACTTACCTAATGTGTTTTTGAACTCTCAAAGTAAATATCTGTACCATATTCTCAGATGTTTCATGCTGAAATAGTGTTAAATTCTATGGAACTATTGCTCAATGGTAAGAACTACGATCACGAGGATAATAATGTACATATTTTGTAGGTTTTCTATATGATTTATGGGCAGGTACTACTAATCTTAATGTATTATTTACCTTTGGGGTCGGTTCGTACACCTACTACAGGGGCACTTTCGTATTACGATTACTACATATTTGTTAACCTTAGTATGCACTATCCATTCGGTGATGACTGATGACATGATGACTGTACGAGGCTTCCCACCTGGGTTTGTAATATAACCTTATTCCTACTTATCTGACGAGAATAAACGTAACCGCAAAATTGTGCACCCGCGCATTTCCTGGTGAGAAAATTAATGAGACGAGTGTTGTGATGAATTCCGCGCGCAGCAGTTCAACGGCCCGGGAAGGGACACTTTCTCGGTAACCTCATTTACCTCGGGTAATATTTGGAAGCTACTTGAATGAGAATACAATAACAAGAACATTAGCAATGCATTTCGCATTTATCATTCATTATCACGCCGAACGCTTGCTTGCTCAGTCGTGTGGTTTTCTTATTTTCAGCTTACTTTTGATAAACAATTGTATTAGGTTTGTAATTCATCATCCCTCTCAACAATTTTCACTTGCACTCAATTCAAATATACTCGTACCCCTTCATTTATCGTCTAATACAATCGTTTCATGAAAACTTCCAGTAAATCATAAATAGGAATCGACCTTGGTGTTGCCTCTCAGGACTGTAGCATAGGTGATAAAGACGAAATGAAAGCCTAAAGTGCATACTAACTATAGGTACACAAGTCACACAGTCTTTTAATTCTAAACTAACCTTTTTAATACAAAAGTGAACATTTACCTACGTGCTATTATTATCACTGAATAAAAAGAAAATGCTACCTATAAATAGTACCTAGATTCATAGACACTTTACATTATAATAAATTTATTGCGGATCCTAAGGCTTCGGTCACACTGACGTGAATCCGCACGCGGGTATGCTGTGTGAGCGAGACAGCTCTATGCACATTTTATAGCGATGTCCTTTTTGCACACCGGCGAGGTGCGCGGATCCGCGTCAGTTTGGCCGAACCGTAGGGTGGTTTCAAACAAGCGTACACTGAGAGAATAGGATAACAAAAACACACTTAGAATTACAAAAATAAACTTAATCCGGGGACAAGGAGAGTCAACTAATAGGAACAAATTGACTTTTGCAATTTCTATTAGTTCTTGCAATTTCTATTATCTGTTTGTTGAAATTAGATTTAGGATTACTGAGCTGTTTGTAGAAATAAATAAACTTTACAGAAATAGTGAAACGTCTATAATTATTACTAAACTTCATTTTTTCCCCGAGTACAGAACTGTTTTTTAATTCCTGGTTTAGTTTACTAATGATTTTTCTCTCAGTGTATTTTTACGGAAATGACCGTCTACGCCCTCTGAATTTCGCGCTTCAAAAATCCGGACACTCGTAGTATACGAGATTACACCGGCGTGTGAGCTCGAACCGTTGCGTGTCAGCTCGCACGGCACGAGCTTATACTAAGTTAATTAGCGCGGCAACGCTCGTACCAAACCGCCCTAAAAATTATGGAACTCTAACGGGCCATGATGCCTTTGCATGCCTTTTCGGCTCTAATTTAATAAAACGCTAAGTAATTTCGTAAACTTCGAGTCTTCTCACCCAAGTTTGTAATAAAACCATTCCTACTTAATAAAGTTCCAATATACGTAAGTGCAGTCTTATAAAGTGTAAAGAGCTTTATAAGCTAGTGTACCAGTCGCTGCATTTATCTCGAATGCTGCTTGTATTAGGTTAGAGGGAGTTGTTGAATAATGCAAGGATGACAATGATGGCACAACAAGTCTGTAACCTACTTAGACACCTTGATGCCCTTGTATTACCTTACCTACAACACCCGCCGTAATTATATTTAGAGTCGCACCAAGAAAAGTCTGCAGCGGATTTGATAGCCCACACAGTGTAAGTGTTATTTATACGTCATAATTTCATAGAAGTTTGACGTTTAAAATGACACTTGCACTGCGTGGGCTATCAAAATCGCTGCTGACTTTTGACGGTCTGACTCTACTTACTTTTGAAACAGAGACAATTCACTTACAATAAGTGACGTCGCCTCAACAGATGACTAAGAAACTTAATTTATTTTCCCCGAAAATTTGTAATTTATTTTTAATATTGGTGACGGCGGTGACACTCGTGCAACGAAGAGCAATCTCACGAATTATCATTCATTAAAAGTTTTGGTAAGGAGAGACATAGGGACGGATATATATTTAGGTAAAATTCATAACCCTCCTATTTCAGCTTTAGCACATTTGGGTAAAAATAAAAATGTAGTATGAAACCAAGATTGGTTAGGCAGGTTAATAATTAATATGTCACGGCGAATGGTACATACTTACAAATACTTCTACTATTATACCTAATGTTGGTTACTTTTTATAGGGATACCTTATGATCACCTAATTATTTTATTTGTAAGTGCATTCTTTTTATTTATCACTTTATCGTAAATGCAACGCATTGTCTTTCTCTTTCTTGTCAATAAACAACATTCTGAAGGCACTTTATACCTACCGGGTGAAATTGAAAGAGGAATCTTGCATAAAACATCGCAAAGTAAATAGGTAGGAGCTTCTTAGGTACAATTAATGTGTTCTCGTCCCCAAAATTTAGTGTGAAAATTTTCTACATTTTGTCGGCTCGTTTATAACTTACAATAAATTTTTATATATAACTTAAATAAAAAATAATACGCCGAGACAAATTTGACAATGACAATATGTACATAACATAATTATGTACAAACATGTAGGTACTAAAGCCGTGGATACTAGCTAGTTAGGTACATCATCAACTTTTTACGATTATAATTAAAGTGGGCATCATCAGGGTCAGTAACTTTTTGTCTATTAGGAACTACTTGTAGTTTCCAGTAAGGTTTAACAAGCCGTCGTATAAATTGAAAATAATAAAATACATTTAATTTTATGTGATTAATGTGCTTTATGATCTACTGAACCTCAAATTCTCGATGAGATTCCTTGGCATATTTCATCCGGTATAGTTTTATTTAGTAGTTTGAGCAACATACTATAGTGATAGCGGTACACCCTGAAATTCGAAAATCAGCTGCAAATGGTGTTAAAGGTATGAAAATCGGCACGATTAATCTTTAGGCCATTTGAATCAATTTGACACGTAGCACCAAAAAAAAACAACAAACGGAAAGGAGTTATGACGTCATCTTTTTTTTGTATGGAAAATAAGTAAAAAATTGTTCAGAAACCTATCGTGTGTGGTATTAAATGAAAAGGCATTTTGAGCTGGTTCTAAAAATATATCACATTATTATGTTTTCGTCACTTGCATTCAATTAAAATAAAAATAATTTTCAAAACATACCAAGTTTGGGCTCCTCCAGATACGAAACCGTTGAATTATTTTTTCTAAAATATACCTCAAGTAATATCCAATATCCTCATATCTAACCCCAAGAAATTAATTTCGAAAATATTTAGTTTTAGTATTTTTTGTAATTTTTTTATTATTACAAATTGTGATCTATCAATGAAACGGCCTCCTAGCCTAGTCGATAGTGATCCTGCCTACGAAGCAGGAGGTCCCAGGTTCGAATCCTGGTAAGGGCATTTATTTGTGTGTTCATCATCATCATCACACAAATAAATGCCCTTACCAGGGCTTGTATATATGTGTATATTATATATATCGTCGTCTAGTACCCACAACACATATGCCAGTGACGGAAATATAATAATGTGATATATTTTTAGAACCGGCTCAAACTGCCCTTTCATTTAATACCACACACAATAGGTTTCTGAATATTTTTTTTTATTTTCCATACAAAAAATGATGATGTCATAACTCCTTTCCGTTTGTTGTTTTTTTTTGGTGCTACGGGTCAAATTGATTCAAATGGCCTAAAGATTAATCGTGCCGATTTTCATACCTTTAACACCATTTGCAGCTGATTTTGGTCAACCGCTAGTACTAATAACACGTTTGCATTAGTTAGTACACACGCTAAAAATAAACGCGAACGTTAATTGATCAACATTGTAATATTCCATATTTGTTGCAAAGATAAAGCGATGTCTCCGTAGTTTATTGCTATTGGTTGAGTTGGCTCCACACTAGAGAGATGGTCGATGAGCGCGCCCGTAGGTACATTGTTCTCGTCTCACCTGTGTGCTGACTGAGTATACTGAGTACTTCCTCATTTGTGATTTCAGAAAAATCAGTGTCATTTGAGAAATCGGTATCCTTTAGCGATGACCCGCCAGATATGAACTCACCCATTCAACATTCGCCCCAACATTCAGGTATGCATACAAATCGTAATATTAACGTATTACCCAAGTTATATAATAATATATTCATAGATTCGGGTTGTCTGTAGCTTTAAAGAATGATACTGATTGTATGTAAATCATGCAGCTCGGTACATTTAATAATGGTCTTCTAACTTCACTAAACCCAATAGGATTGTGTGTCACCTTAAATCCTCGACGATGGTAATAAGCATAATTACTTAGTTAGTAGCTATAGAACAGTTCAGTTGAGAGTAAGTAGTGGTAGCGGCGCACACGCACGCCCACGCTCGCGGTCGCGGCTCGCACCGCCGCTGCGACTTGAAGCTTGGTGAACTGGTGCCTCTAAATTTTCCGCCAACATCCATTTCTTGTATTGCAGTTACTCTGCCCTATAGTAACTAATACACTTAATAACAAAATAATTACTTCAATTTTAACAAACTAGTTTGAATGCTCCAGTCAGCCCTTTTCATGAAAAGCTATCAACTGTTGTACAAATTATGTACACAGTGTAAAAAAAAAAACAACAAAAAATAAGTTTCATTGTACATTCATTACGTATTTAAAGTCCGACTGATAACAATTTGATAAACAACTTTGTCATTGTCATTGTGCATTTATTTCAGTAGTTCGCTGTCATGATTTTTTTATTTAAATACCTAAGTTACATATCCTAACGTTTGTGAATATGTACATATTTGTATTCACGTTAAGGAACGTTGTCCACATTATTGAGTTCTTGCAGGTCCGATCTCCTTTGCTGTTAATCTATCTCTCTAGTCACTCATAGATAAGATCATAACCATGTTCATAATTCTTGTATTTGATTTCTTTCCGCTTACTTCTTTGCCATAACAAGCTGATACAAAGCCAACAAAACCGGCAATCAAGTCGTCGACATTGCCAAGGACCTCGTCACAAGGTAATTTTATAAAATTAATTTTACTTAAGAGGCCTTCCATGTAGGTTTCTAGATTCACGATATACTAAAAGTGTACTAGTCAATATTACATAAAATCAGAGATAAGGAAGTAGAAAAACTTAGGTTCAGTACCAGCATGATTTTATCGCGCCCATAGTCAACAACTTTGTAAGCTCACTCCATATATACAGTAAAAATTAGAACCCCGCAGTGTATCTCCCTCGTACTGATATGTACAGTCAGCAACAGTCAGCTTAGCACTTTTGCATAAAAAATTCTATGCAAGGGGGTTCCTTTTCTCTGCAGCTGACTATACTCGTGGGAGCAATGTGAATTGCGAGTGAGTTTACGCAGTCGCTGGCAAATACTGCCGCGGTAAACTCATGGTAAAGGTACAGTCGCCATCGGATATATCGAAGCGGCCAAGGTGTTAACAAAATCTGAACATGCACTCTAACGCCTTGACAATAGAGGCGTGTTCAGATATTTGTGAGCGCCTTGACCGCTCTGATATACCTGATGGCGACTGTAGGTACTATATATATATACTTAGAGAGCAAAACTTAAAGATATTTATCTAATGAACTTACAATATAAATAACTGAATTGCCTGATGCAGAATATGATTCTTCGCTTTACTTACACCAGTACTCGAACAGGCTTTCAATTATATTAATCAGTATTAAGGTTGTTATATTTAGCTAAGAAAATATTGCAGAGCGCGACCGCCTCAAGCCGGCGCCGCCGCCCAAGCCCGCCGGTCTGGTCGGCCAGCAGCTGGCGCTGGTGTCGCAGAAGATATACACCATCAACGTCACGCCAGACTTTTTCAATGACATGCGCGTCTTGCAGAAGCAGAGCCGTGATTTGCGGATTGAGGTCTCTTAAAAAATCATGTTATTTATATTTTTAAAGTGTATGTAATACTATTGCCTTTGTAGTTGTATATTGCATATGCGAATTTCAAATTCATGTATAGTGTCAACAGTATGCCCTCTTATTTACTTTGCAGACTCGAAATTTACGACGTTCGACACTGTCGCACGCCATACAGATGAGGCAGCTCATGGCCGACACCATCGTGAAAATAGGCGCCCTCGCCGCGAGCTTCTATGAACGGGACCCGGAATCGGTACACCAACGCTTTTAGATACTTTCCTACTACTACTCCGATCATTTATTATTTTTCTCTAATGAATTACGTCAGGTAGGCATCATACCTACCTGACAATCGTACTCAAATTAATCTTAATATTATTTAGCAACTCACGCGTGAAGAGGAAATCTACCGGCAAGATATGCTACTATTGGAGAACGACTTATATGAACTGGAGGCTACTGTTGAACGTCTTCGCGGCCAAGCTGCTAACAGGTACAAATATAATACAAGTATTTTCACAAAAACCAACACGGTTTATGTGATTTACAATAGATATAAAGCAAACATGTATATATATCCCTTATTTTATTTCAAAATTACGTTGTGAAATGAAAAAAATAATGTGCATAAACTATCCATCTGAGCCAAAATATAATAAATAGATAACATTAATAATATAATAATGTTGGTGTTACAGGGAGACCCGTGTCAATATGGCAGACATCGAACGTATCGCCATGGTGCTCTCGAAGAGCAGCAAAACCGTTGCCGACTGGAAACTCAAGTTTCCGATTCTACAGGATACGATGAAAGTTAAATTGGCTTCGGAGATGGAAAAGGTAGGAGTGAAATAGCAGAAGTAGGAGTAGAGTAATAAAGTACTCAAAACTTGATATAAATTATGTTATTACTCACGATACACCACGTTAATTGCAGGTGGTGCGCAAAGAAAAAATGCTAGAAGAGGAACCGGAACGTCTCGAACTAGCTTTACGTCGATGTAAAAAACTTACTGGGACATTAGTGACTCTAAAAAGGTAAATTGTATTACAGGTCAATAATACATAGCAGAGTTTATCGAGCAATAATAATTTTGGGAGTGCATAACCGAGTATACATCACTTTCTGACACCGCGTAATGTATAATAAACACGTATATAGCGGAGACAGCGCCGTTTTAATAAATTAATGCTTAATTTGCATACTTTTTTAACTGATTGTGAGTATTTCGGTTGATTAATCATTCCCTTGGCGTCATTAATTCATTTCGTGTAGGTACGACAAGCGTGAACTTGACGGTCGCTGGGCGCCTGACGATATTAAGTAAAATATAGGTATTTCTTATTAATCTTGTTACGAACTCCTTGTGATCAAATGAGTGATATTTAAAGTTAGTGGGTAGGTATGTTGGATAATCATTTTTTTTATTTTTTGGTTGGGGCGACGTTCGGGCTATACGCGCTCGTATGCGGAATGCGTAGGAAACTTTGAAAAAACTATCGCGGCACTCGAGAGTATATTTATAGAGTCGGACCAAAAAAAGTCTGCAGCGGATTTGATAGCCCACGCAGTGCAAGTGTCATTTATACGTCATAATTTCATAGAAGTTTGACGTTTAAAATAACACTTTCACTGCGTGGGCTATCAAATCCGCTGCAGACTATTCTTGGTCTGACTCTATGTAACTTTCTACGAATCCACAACACAAATTACAATAAATTTAAAATAGTCCGTAATTTGGCAAAATTTATTTACACGTAACATTTTTATTAGCTATACTATGTAAAACATTATAATTTGAATAAATAGGTATATTTATAATGAGGTTAAGCGAATCTCAAAAAATGGTGAAGGACTTAAATCTCTCAGGGGGCCGATTTTTGAATTTCGAGCGCACGATTTCGTCACTCGAAAATCGGTGGAAAACAGAGAAATGCTAATTTTTGAAATACGAGCGATATAAATTGGGAATTGAGTGGTATTGACCACTCGTTTTCAATTCTATTAGTAGAATTTTAATGCCGGGTACTGGAGAAATTATTGAACGAAATACACGAAATCGACCGGTCGAAATTCAAAAATCGGCCCCCAGAACGACGACTTTGAGTTTAATTTAGTGTTGCCGCTTTAGACTTGTAGCTTGTAGCTTTATAAAGGACAACACTAGTTCTCACACACGATGTTGATAGTACCTGCCTATATATTTGGTGTGGTGAAGGTTTATATGTAGTGTAGGTACCTAGTATAGCGGTAGAATGAATGTCCGCAGGCTGGCGTGCGTGCAGGAGCAGCGTCTGCCCGCGGCGGACGGCCGCGTGTCGCCGGGCTCCTCGCAGGGCTCCAGCTTCACCGCCGGACCCTCCTCCGAGGAGTTCGACACCACCCAGCACATTATACAGCCCACCAATAAGGTAACTAATATCCTGTATTCAGCACTGCCCACTATAAACTTCATCATTTATTTGGCAAAAACAAGTTTCGCCCTATTTAATATTACAATTACAAAGACAAATTTGTAGTAAATGGGTATTAAATATGTTATTTGGAAACTTATTTCTTGCCACGGTGTTCCGAATCAATATGAATATATAAATAATAATAAATAAAGCGATTATATATTACTCAAAAATCATATACTTACAATCTTGTTTACAGGCTGATTAAGCGGACTACTTAGTTGTATAGGAATATTCATATTTACAGATGATATCTTTATTAAAAGTTCGCTTAACAATTGCAGGTTTGCCAAAAGTTAAAATTTGCATTTTTTTCCAACACTTAATCTTATGTTGAGTGTTTTATTTTTATTTGCTCCCCATGTCACGTGCATGAGCTTTTTGGGTCATACGAGTAGATGTTCAGCCTCTAAATTTACCTCTAATAAGCCCCTCTTGCATGCCCCCTCATCTATCCATGAATATCGGGCCATGCTCAGTGTAGGGTTCCGTAGATACCATTCTGTCAACCTATTCTGAACCCCCCCTCCCTTCATGATACTATCGTGTATTTCCTGTGCATTACAAGCTTAAGGTACCTTCGTAGCACTTTGTACGTGTTTTTACTAAGAAGAGAAGACTTTTAGCAATAACTCTTAAAAATTTTCAAATAATTGTTGTTGGAGACCCTTATTCGTTTTGAAAGACCAATCCAATGATACACCACACCATTGGGTTAAAGCAGTAGTCGGCAACAGGCAGCCCGCGTACCTCTCACTTGCGGCCCGCGAGCCTCCCTGGCTTTTTTGTATGAAATATTGACAAACGACAATGTCTGATAAAGTCATTAAATACTATCAAAGTGCGGCCCGCGTCAACTTCATTAAGTACAATGTGACCCTTGGCTGCTAAAAGGTTGCCGACCGCTGGGTTAAAGCATACATTTTTATAAAAAAAAAAACATTTCGTATGAGGGGTATCCTAAACAAATGATTTAGTAGTTTTTATTTTACCGTTCTGTCGCCATGTTTAATTTATGCATCCATGCCAAATTGTAGCTTTCTAGCTGTGCTACCGATCACGGAGCAAAGCCACGGACGGACAGACAGACGGATATGGCGAAACTATAATAGGGTTCCTAGTTGACTACGGAACCCTAGAAAGTTCAATAGCGACACCTGCTTTTAAGTTTTAGAACGCTAATAAGTAAGTTACTTTTAATAAGTAAGTTACTTTTCAAGGTTAAAATGCTTTTACGTTACTTTTAGGCCTGTGATACTAATCAGACAAGTCTAAGTAATTTTATGAATAGCATTCCGGTGAGGTTTATTTAGTACAAAACTAAATTGCAATTATTAGTAAATAGCGCCAAATATAACAGAAGGTTGTTAGAGTCTTCTGTATTTTATTTAGAGTATTGTGTTAACCTTTGCTTGTAATTGGATTACCCTACTTTAGTACAGTTTATTCCTCATGCATATAATTATGCATGTATCTGTGGTAAAAAACAACTCTTGTCTCTGCTCAAAACGCAATGCTTTTTTGTAGTAGGCGCCCTCAGTAGGCCTAGCACAGGGGGCACTATAGTATCTCGCCCGCGAAATAGACTACCCGTCTTATTCTCATTGTATTGATTAGAGAGGGCCGGGTAGTATATACGAGGGTGAGATACTGTCGCGCGCCCGTCTGTGCTAGCCTGGCAGAGCGGTTGCTATTCTGAGCTTTTGTTACTTTTCAATACCAATTATTAACTGCTTATATCTCGAGGACTCGAATTTGGTGTCGCAAAGATGATAGTTGCGCATGTGTAAAATGTCTGATTTGTAGACCGGTATACGCTCTTGTGTATTCTGAATACCATCATAATAATTGGTTTCCAAATTTTAACATTGCAGACATAAGATACAGTCTAGTTCACAAATATGTATTTAATTTTTTCCCTTATTGCAACGGATTAAGGTGAAGAAATGTATAGATATTTATGTACTCGACTGTATCAATGGAATCACACTAGTGTAAACAACGTTATTTACGGTATTTGACGTCTGTCACTCACTACAGCAACACTACGTAAAATGTCTTGCACATTGAAATCACAAAGGAAAACAACTGCACTGCGAACGTTTACGTTCTACGTCTTTTTTTTTTTAATTTTAGTGTTGTCCGGACACCACCGTTATGAATCGGTAGTCGTCTAAGTAAATCGATATGAATATTTCATTTTAGGTCGCAACAAAGCATTATTAAATTTATTATATTTACTTTCGAATAGATAGTGTATCGATTTCTGAACGATCAGGTATTGACGTTTGAAAGTAAAGTTTTTGTATTGGTGCAGTTCGTCGTAGTTTCTCCGTCTTACTGTGCGCTTTTCTAATTTCTCTTTGTAGTCGACACAATTATTGATAAGGAATTTGTCATCCATGTGTTCGATTCGGAAAGCTCTGCATCGGATGACTCTTCTGCATCGGAAGACAGTGATACAGACTAAATTAGTTGATAGTTATATTATAGAAAGCTATAAATGTTTTGTTCTGTTTGTTTGTTTTGTTCGAAATAAAAATATTTCATTTCATTTCATTTCATATGTGTCTGTCCCACTACTGGGCAAAAGCCTCCTCTCTCCCTTATCCGAATTATCTATTAATAAATTTAAGAATTATGTAAAGCGCAAACTTATTTCAGGGGCCCACTGATTAACAGTCCGCAGGACGGTATCGGCCCGCCTGTCAGTTGTTAGGAACTGTCAAAATTTTGTTCTAACTGACAGGCCCGACTAAAGCTTATTATACCACACAAGATTACATAATAATACAACGTGGGATTAATTGTTATTCGAAATGATTATTTATTTATTAGGTATATTTGATTATTGATGAGGAAATGGATATTCCGATAGTTTCAATTTTGACGATAGGTGCGGTACTAGGTCGATGTATTAAATGCATTTACCTTGCGGGAAAAACATATAATTTTAGCTTTATTTAAATCTCAAATAAAAAATCATTATACGTCACAATTCGATACCTCAGTCTATGTGCCATCCAATCGTAATCGCTTGCTGTGACAATCGATTTGCGTTAGTTACATCTCTATATACGTCAGTCATAATGTGTCAAATACCGTAAATAAAGTTGTTTACACTTATACATCACTAGTGATGTATGAAATTGGCATGACTAAATTATTGTACCTAACTTTTCCCTGAAAACGAAAATTTAACGTCATTCTCTGTCATAATAAAAGAGAAAATTTCTCAAAAGTTTGGTCTTCGCGTACCTACGCAACGTATGGCGGTATCCGAATATCCGAAATACGTACTTATGGAAGGTATCAGGAATCACGACCTACTCAAATCTTGTAGTAAGCTTTATTTCCAAGCATAACTGGCTTACAATATCTTTAAAGCAATAATATACGAGTATAAAAGTTTTCTCTTGTGTTATTATTGTGGCAAAAACAAAAAGTAAATATATTTTTATATTTTTTATTTTATGTAGGTAAGTATCATAGATTTTCTTTTAGCATAAATATAATTAGAGAAAAAAATCACTTTCAAAAGGCTTTATACAATCAGAAAGGATCAATAATTAACACAACATGCAATTCTGGGTGTTCGGATAAAAGTGTTATTTTAATACGTCATGTTGCGTACAGTTTATTATATACATTATATCCTAAATGGTAATATATTTGTGAACAAGGTGCTCACAATGAACCTGAAAGATTTTAATCAAGCATTTCTGAGGCCAAAACAAGAAAAAAACGTAATATGATAATATGAGTTTAGATCAATATCGCCAGGTAGGGTAGTAAATGAAGCAAGTTGTTGTATGGAGACCCATGCATTAATTTCTCAGTCGATGAAATTTAGCTTGGTTATTGTATAGTATGAGCCGAGACTAACATTATAAATATCCAAAAAAAAAAACTCCTAAGTTAGGTAAAAACACAAATCTGATTATATATTGAACCGAGTAATTCCTCAGTCCAAAATTATTTTACAAAATAAGTTATTTGTATCAGTATGTGATACTAGAAAAAAATCTAAAAGTTTTGTCAAACATGAGAATATTTTTTTATGATACTTCCTTTTTTTGACGCTCATTTTCATGGGAAAATTGCTCTGTCATTTTTTTCTTCTTATATGATCTTAGAATATAATTTGGCGTAGTGGGTAAAAAAATCCAAAAAAAATGCGTATCGAAATGTATGTATGTATAGAACTATTAAAAACTGAGAGTGGAAAATTTTTAGATTTTCATTTTGTAGGTATAAAACGGCAATAAAATGGCATTCCAGTGAAAAAATTAGACTGAGCAATTTTCCGGTCCAAAACACGCCAAAAAATTTTATTTTATTAATACTGGTATTTCTGCTGGGATATTTTTTTGATATTTCATATATTGTTGCAATAAGTTACATGAATATGTCTGGCGAAGAAAGTTTGAACGGAGCATTTTTCCGTAAAAAGATATTAACGATTTAAGACTTTAGGTATTTACTTTAATTCTATTATTATTATTCTTTGGAAATTTATACAATACTTTTTATTTATTGATACTTTATCATACTGTAAAGTTTTTTCTGGCTGAGGAATTACTGCGGGGTCCACTACCTTTATTTACTACACTAAGGTATTTATGTTTTGTATTTTTTAGATTTTTTAATGTATTTGAACATATAAATATTGGTAAAACTATCACTTAAATTGAATTGGTACATTTTTTTCGTCGAGTGTAACTTGTCACTTTTTAAACTAGGCCCTCACTAGAGTATTTTTTTTTTACTAGCCTATTTGAGTGTCCCACTGCTGGGCAAAGGCAAGAGTAACTTACTTTAAAAGTAATTTATTTAGGATCAAAAATGATAGGAACAATAACAAAACTTATAAACTATTATTAAGATTCAGTATAAACTAAATAAATTAAAACTAATAAAATAAATAAATAAAACTTATACCCACCTATTTTAAGTCCCCTAGATCTGTCCCCTGCGGAAGGGTGGCTACATTCCCACGCTGAATAGCCTATGCCTTTTCTTTGGCCTAGGAATGTGCCAGCCCTAGGATCACCCGTAGTCTTTGTAATAACTCTGAAACTAGGCGAATTCCAGAAAAGTTTATAGAACATTTTAGGGTTTAAATATTATCAGGAATACACTGTTAAAATATTTCGGGTTCGTCGTGAGCACGTTGTATACCTATACGATGTAGCTTCCAATGTAACATAAATTACAGAGGATTTACCCATGAAGATTACAAATATGAGTATTCGCTAGGTACTGACGTTAAGTACATATATCGAAGTTTAATATTTACTTATTTAGTGAAAAATACATATTATTGTTAGTTATTTTCTCTTGTATCAATGACAGAGTGCGACGAGCCTGATATGACAGAATACAATACAGGGTGAGCAATTCAAAGATCAGTGAATAACGGAAATGTGAAACCCTTATACTCCACTCCAGATAGGATTAGACAGAAGAAAAAATGGTTCTTTATAGTGAAATTTGTAGGATGTCATTCAGTAAGTAACATTCCTCACTTTTACGATTCAAACCAAATAAAATATCGAAGAACAAAATATTTCCTCCTAATTTATCCCCTAATCATATTAATTAGCGAGTTTCACATCCTAATCTGTAAAAAAATACGATATATATTTATATGCATGTATTCTGAAATATTTCAATTGTTTACAATAAACAGAAAATAATCCATATAAGATACCTAAATAGGAAGAGGTCAACCACGATCAGTGCTAGGTGTCATACAGGCACTGTGTTTAGCACTTTGATTTAGCATTCGTTTAATGTCATGTTGCATCCACATGGAGTTGTGTGCTGCCCCTACAACTTCACAGAAAAGGTTTAGGATATCTGTGATTCTCGAGAAAGATTGTATTCCCTGCCGTAGGTACCTATATATTTTTTTAATGTTAAATTTTTCTTAATACTAAAATCGACCTTATGACTCCTAAGATTGCGTTTCTGTATCTCTTATTGTTTTAAATTTCCCTCACCGCTTCGTTTGAATTACTCGCACTGTATAAGGTTTTGCACTTGTCCTGCAACCAATGCACATTCCGTAATCGTTGCATTCTTTAATTCTTGCTTCAGGAAAATAATGCCAATTTTAATACAATTTCGATCATTTGATAGTTAATAAAAAGTACTTCTAGTTGACCTGCCATTAAATCACTGCCGCATCCGATCAGTTTGCTATCCCATTTGTTTTAAGCGTTGATCATCGGTAAAAGTTTTAAGATGACCAGTTGAATGAATGCCAAACACTTATATTGTGTTATTATAACAAATAAATCATCTCAGTGTTAGCATAGCACATTTCAAAAATAATATATCTCGAAACTTTTACACTTCAATATTTGAGGTAAACGTACTAGTGTTCGACATGCTAATGCCCAATAGATGACAACAATGACTTAAGTTTCAAGATGACATGTACTGGGACCGCGTCGAGCACCAGTACGTTTATCTTACGTGTTCGGGTACTGTGGCATGCCGATGACACAGTTCCCAAACAATTACAATCGTTAGTGGAATATTTAAAAATACAAGAGAATATTTAAACCACGACAGACATGGCAAACCTTTAGTGCGTTGAACCTAGATTTCAAATGCGGTTTCGGTTATCTTGTATTTATTGGTTATAATCACATTGCTGACTACACCAATCCAGCGCAAAATACACGAACATAACCAGATTATCACATTCCCTTTAACCGAGGAAAATTAGCGGTCTGAGGGGTATTTAGTTAATAACTTGAATTTTAATTTCCTTGGGAAATAAATCAATGGAATTATGGCTATATTTATATACCCACAGTAAGGGTTTTGAAGATAATGATTACTTTTTATTATTATTATATATTTAAAGTCAATTTAAAGTGAAGTAACTTAACTGAGCCCAACGTTACGCGCAGTTGACTAAATAAATATATGTGGCATGAATTTACTTATAGGCACGAGAGCAAAAATATGAGCACAACATAATCAATATAATATATCTGCCTACCAACCACATAGACAAATAGATTAGGGCCAACATTGAAGTATGGAGGGATAAATAGAATGATACTATTAAATAAATATTATCGAATCATTTTCAACGGTTTTCTTACTAAAACAGAAAGAGGTAACTCTCTTTCATCTAAAGTTACTTTAGTTTTTCAGATTGTTATGAAACAACTATAATATAGTTACAGTCAGTCTATAGAGTCAATATTGAGAGGTAAAACATTCCGATTTCATAAGAAGTTATGTGTAAACAATACAGATCGATTACCGACTCTAGCACAGGAAGAGGACCATCGTCTATCGATGTGGGCTTAGAGAACATTAGGTTAGCTTCTTGTTGGCAGTAGGTATCTAATGTTGTCAGTTCTCTCAACATCATTCCTGGCAAGTAAATCAAATAGCTCTGCATTTATTCGCCTAACGTGTTACATCACAAATACGGTCAATTGTGTAAGTGTTTCCATAGCTCATTAAGCTGTTTCCCTTTTTTTGTTACCACGCAGGTGTTCTACGAGCCCCGATGCAAATTAGTTCGTCTAGTTCCTCACAACAATTTTGTTTATTCTAATATTTTTTACACATGAACCTAAAATGACCCAGTAATGGGAACCATAATAGTAATGTTTAATCTAAGTAGTTTATTTTGATCGTATAATAAAATTATTATTTGTATGTCTTTCCCATCACGGAACAATGGTGTTCCGGACCTTTGGGAGGCGTGCGCGGAGCCGAAGCCAACACGTAGAGGCCCTTTTGACACTTTAATGAAATGTAAGGGGTACACCGAGCGGAGGCTGCCCTTGCCCGTGTCATGGGACGCACGCAGAGGCAGCACCCGCCAGGGTGTAAGGACTATTGAGAGTTGATGGAATCTAAAATGAACTAGGTTATTGGGTGAAAGCGATGGACTAAGAATTGAGCTATGGGGTAAAAAACCGGACGCCTGCCTAATAAAACGGTATGCAATTTTATTTCCGGCAGACGGTGACTCGCCCTCACAAGATGGGCCCCCACAAAAAGCGACATCTAGGATGGCTCAAGGGCAACACCGGTGTGAGCGGCTCAGGGGTGTCGAGAGGTGTGCGCCGCTTTCTACCCAGTGGCTGTTAACAGCCACTGTGCCAACTCGCGTCTTATGCATATTTCACTTCCACCCCTGGAGCTTATAGCTCTAACGACTCCACTCTGGCCGGCCGGCTAAGGCAAGCCAGAGGCAGAGAATCCTGTCCCACCCACCCTCCTTGCGGGTAACAGAACTCTCCAGGAGCACTCGGGTACGTGAGGTCGCTAATCCCCAACAGCTCGCCACAAGCTGCCCTGCGTTGACTGATTGCACTGGTAAAACCAGCGGGCGATGGGGTCGTCACATCCCTACGCCAAAATTATTATTATTATTATTATATTATTATATGTAAATGCACAGGCAGCTTAAAGCTGATACGTGCACATCAATGCACGAATTGCATGAGACTTTTATTTTATTACTGAAAAAATGTACTTTTCAAAAACGTTGTCTAAATTATATTGTCCCCTTCTACAGCACTGTTGCATGCATGGGCTAAACAATAAAAAATCGATATATTTTTACTTTCAGTACGAACGGTATTTCTTGTATTTGGATTTAGTTATTGTAGAATATTACCATATAAGATTAAACTACATTAGTATAAACATTAAATATTAGTGATTTTAAAACTAAAACATTTTTGTAAAAACGCCAGAACCTCAAAAAATGGTCTGACTAGACGAAAACATAGGCATCGGGCTCGTACATGTCTGAAATGATTAAACAGGTTGATTAAACTTTGTCAATTAATGACTTCCACACACACTTTTTGCTCCCCTTCGGGACCATGGTCCACCATGGTCATTGTCGCGCGAGTCCCAAATAATTAAATCAAGAGTTATTGATGGTTGACGATATGTTTGTACTATAAGTAACGCCACCAATATTAACTGTCAAATTCTGAGCAAATGATTGTAGAACGCTCGGTTTCTTTCTTTTTTTCTCATCTATACGACCAATAAATTCTACATGTCTACTCAGCACAATTACAACTGTATATCAATTAGCCTGTTTTACTTTGGTTTCGTCTATTAAATACTCGGACTCAAACTCAAACCCAAGATGAAGATTACTTACTCGCTTGTATAGCGTGAACATCTGGCAAGATTAACTCTATCTAGGGTGAGATACTTGTCTTCTCCCTCCAAGTGATGTATTTTCTTCCCTTAAAGTAAAGTTTTAGATAATCCTGCTTCTTGTGTTGTACCATCGGCACCATATTTTTAAGCCCGCGGGATTAGCAGCTGGCTAACTTTTGACAGAAACCGTTTAATACGAGTAATAATCTAGTAATAAGTATTTCCAACTGTCCCAGTTTTCCGGCATTAAAAATGCATTACCAATACCACAAGTTGTAGTCATGCCGACTTAAAATATTACGTCATTCCAAGCAGGTATGAGTCAAATTTGATGAAATTTATTTAACTATAACCGAATTTAATGACATTACAATCCTGCGTTCCATTAAATACTTATAGTGACACCCACACAGCATGCGCGCCTGAACTAGTTTATTGGCTTCCTTACCCAATACCTATTAAAAATATTATGCGATCCTAACAAAATTAAAGTCCCATTTCGTTACAATAATGTGCAAAAACCGTGAAAGTTGAAATCCCAATAAGTCCTAGTTTCCCCTCTGAGTTGAAAGTAAAAACTAGTGGCTATGCCAATCCTCAAGATTAGTTGCCAAGCGCACCCCAGGCTCCCATGAGCCGTGTCAATAAGCCGGGAAGTCGATAGAAAGCAGATTATTTCTCAAGTAGACAGGCACAAGCGGAACTGCGGAAACTGAAATGTCGTGTCTTCCCGAGTCGAAGAAGTAGAATGAGGACACTGAACAATTTAAATAATCTTTTATTATGAATATGTGTACATTGTAATGTTAGAAAAAATAGATCTTACACGCAATTTAGTACCTACTTATACCGGGTGTGGCCTGTAACATGAGCAAAAAATTAAACTGTAGGCTGCACACTTCATACTGACCAACATTTGTTCAGCGACTTTTAAAAATAACTTGGGGTTTGATTTTTAATACACTTTAAAGTTTATTCTAAGACGCAATGTATTGCGAATTTTGTTATGTTTAAGGCGTGACAAGCAACGTCAATCACGATGATATGGCGTGGTGATGGCGTCCATTGAAGATAATATTTATTTTGTATGAAAAATAGGGAGTCTAAATACTTCATAATTTTTAAAAGTTGTTGAACAAAAGTGTCACCGTTTGAGGAGTACAATCTATGTTTTATTTATTTGCTCGTGTTACAGGCCACACCCGGTATACATTTCACTACAAATGATTGGATGGTTGATATACTAATACTTCACAAAAAATTATTTAGGATAGCATGACATTTTTAAAAGGTATTGAGCAGCGAAGTCTAAACCCCTTTAGTATTTCATCTAAAATCTCACTACAAGTATTTGAGGGAAAATGAATGTCTAGTGTAAATTATGTGTAATTAGTATTTTTATGACTATCAGTTCCATAATTTACCAAATGGCACCAATTGTATAAGTATGACCAACCCCTATTTCGAAATACCTCAATAATATGCCCGATAATATTTTACGTCACACAAATTGAACAAGTTATTTTAACAAAGGATTTCGTGGTTTTTTCTGTGATGGTACTCTTCAGTTCGCGTGGAAAGACAGCCGATACTTCAGAGAAGCGATAGTTATTAACGAGTAATGAAAATCTTCGTAATAATTATATCCATACTATTATTCATTTTCTATATTTATCTTTTTAATTTTTTATTCCACATTATTGTTTTAATCTTTCATCTACCTTGGTTATGTAACGTAATACCCATTTTGCTATTGTTATGTAGGCATGTTGGTGCACTCGAAGATAGCACAGCGCTTTAGCTACCTCTGTCCTAAAATCGCTTCAAGATAGCAATACGAGTTCCCTTTAACATAATGATTCGCATCTTTTTACAGTTCAGACAGTATTACATGAAGCGGTATGCATGGAGATTTAATACTTTGCTTTTTATTTGTGAAACACTACTCTCTTAAATTTTAGCATAATATATTCACAATGTTTTTTTGAAAACGTAGTTGTCATAAGATGTTTCTATTACGAAATGCTTGCACTGCCGTGTCACGCCAAAATCCGTTAACTCGAGTTACATGAGTTACGGATAACCAGTCTAAATCGTCTTAAAAACTATTAAATATATATCTTCTAAAAGAAAATTTTGAAAATCTTCATTATTTACTGAGAAAAGCATATGGCTAACTCATGTAACTTCATTTTTTTGCCGATGGCGTCAGGCACAACTCAGTTAACTTGAGTTGTATGACTGACACAACCAAAATATCAACATTGTTTCTTAAGTTACCGGAGTTAGGCATGACTGGCCGAGCGCTTGATTTATACGACAACAATATTGGTATAGTAAAACGTGTCACGTTTGATCACGCGTATGTCATGTAACTTGACTTACATGACTTCGTGTGACCACTATAGTATGGAAGAGTTGATCATGCGAAATCATTTAATTCGAATAAAATGAAAACTATTCAATAATGCGAAAAAAAAATTAAAGGGCCGAATCTGTGACCATATTTCCTACATGTAGATTAGAAAAAATAAAAAAAATACGACAAACCGTCAACGATAACAGCATTTGAATCTTTAAAACTTTAAACGTAATTATCTCGAAACTCAACTTTTAAAGTTACATGAGATGCGCGTGACACGGCGCAATCCTTTTCCGTTAGCTCGACATGCTCGTTTTCATGAAAGCATTTTTAACGACTAACCTGTATTGACAGAAGAATACATAGTAGTTACTAATTAAAAATGTTTAACTTATCAAATAGTTTTTAATTCCAAGCTTCTGTCAGTACCCACCAGCCAGCTGAAAAGAAATCAAGAAGCTCATTTCGACTGGGCAATGATAATCATGGGCACTTTTCACTTTCATCGAAATATCATTTCATTTCAATTGTATATATATACATATATATACGCCGTATATTCATATACGGCGTATGTAGGCCTCAGGAGCTAAGCAAACATTTTAACGGGAGATATAAGCTGATTAGGGAGGGTATTATTCAGTTACATGTTAAAAAGAGTTTAGGCAATATCAAATTCAATATCTTAACATCATACTTGGTCTACAGTACTATTATACTTTACATCAAAAAAGTATGTTTTAATTCGGTGTTAAAAAGTAGCAGTTATTTTATCACGTGGATAAATATGGATAAAGCCAGCCATAATACGCTGGCAGCAGAGGTTAAATGATAAAACTCAGTAATCATCCGTTTAAATATTTGCTTCTGTTACAGGCCCGTTCGGTATCTCGGGGTGAGATTTACACCTATAATGTCATAAAACACTAAATAATAACATAATGGCCAAACATGAATTAAAAACATATTCGTGACTTTCGCGTTCAGTATACATAACTACTTAGTGGAAGATCCGCTGTATATGAGTTTATAACTTAATTGGGTAAATATATTTATTTCTTGGCAGACATAGTGTGTCTCTGTCATCATGCATATTTTACGTCACTACCTATTGTGTATGAAAGTGAGATGTAAACCATGACAACATTGTTTATAAATTGAAATGAGTTTAGTTGTTTTCTCCACGTTTACATCATGCATGTAAAATTAATAAACTCGTGTTTTATTATACGGTATTGTGATATACGTTATTTACCTGTTATTACTAATTCGGACTTCTAAGGCCGATTTAAACATACAATTATTTATATGACAAGAACTACATCGGAAATTTATTTGCATATTTAATGCTAAAGTCAATAGAGATATATGTATGTTAAGTATGTACATGTAAATCAAATGCAGTCCTTCAAATGCCGTGACAGTTGTATTAAAAAAGTTTAGTTATGCATCCAAGGCATTAGAAATAATGTTGTTCTGTTCATAAAAAGTATTTTTTTTTTAAGTCACATTTATTAACTCTCTCAAATGTATGTTGCCTATTTTATCTTTAAGTCGGCTTTGATTTTTTATAAATTACCAGTTAAGTCAACATTATGCCACTTTTACGTTTTCTGCCCTCAATTGAGTCAAATATAAATTTCAATACATATGTACACGGTTTACGAGCGTTAGTTACGCTTTAATTTTATTAATATAATTGATTTCATTGTGTAACGCAATATAACTGTAAATTTATAAGTAAGGGATTACTTACGTTACGCAATGAAAATAATTAAATGGTAATCGAAAAGTTTTTACCTAAATACTAATTTTTTTTTAATTCATGCTTAATTTGTAATGAGAAACGACATCGTGGACGTGGCATTTACACGATATAATTTGTTTTGAATGTTGACTTGTAGAGTAACCGCATGCGACGTTAGCCGCTTGGCGACCTTAGTGCACCGCCGTTTGTTTGTTGCAGCGTGCTCTCGATACCAGGGGCTGCAGCTCGCAACCTAGTTCTTCAGGAGTAGAATGAAAGCTTTTCGACCACTGTCTTTTTCGTAACATACTAAGTTTTCATTAACAACTTACGTTCTAACTGCGTAATTTGTCAATCCCACCAATATTTTGCATTCCTTCACAACCTTTGCCCTCCTTTGTTTGAACTAGAAAGATATAATCTCTTTTACATAATCCTATAAATGATTTCCGATTGGCTATTATGTTGAATGCTATCTCAAAAAGTGATATTGTACAATCACAGGATACAGGAGCACAGGTAATTCTTTTACACAGTTTTATTCGCTTAACACTTTTTATTATACCTAACTCTAAACCTTACCACGTACATGCACTTCTCTCAATATTAATTGTATTTTAGAGCAACTAGTTAAAGCAGTCTTTTGAGCTTAGCCTTAGATTAGTTTTGTTTTGTAGCAATGTCATTAGACATTAGCTTTGTTGAGTATTTAGAAAAAAAGTACTTAAGAACACTTTTTTGACTAATGGCAAAATCATCACAATTGTTAAGAGTGACAACATTTCCTTTTACATTGAAATATCACTTTTTATGCATCTTATAATTCACAAAATTTAACGTATGTATATTAATTTTATATCTTTCATGTCACATTATATAAGTATTGGAAGTTATGAATTAAACCGTGTTTGCCTACCAGCCCTGTCCGATGCTAACCACCACGTTTTGGTTCTTATTATCACGTTCTACCCTTTGGACTATTCAACCTTTAGTCTTTTTGTTGCTGAATAATACATTCAAGTACATTAACAAAGTAACCTAACATCTTTAAAATACAAATAAAAAGAATGTAATAATTGAAGTCGGTAATGTAACTTATGACATGAATTTGAAGATAACATATCTGTCTATACGTACGGTCTCGTTCAACATCGATGTTCCAAGAACAATTAGCATCGAAGTTTTACGGTAAATATAAAAGATTGACAAAAAACCTGTATATCAGCAGCTTCTGACGTCTCCAGATATCCATCTTACCGCAGTAAAAATTGATTTGTGCCACAAGAGAGCAAAGTTCGTATTGCTTTAAGTGCTCACTGTTTTAAAGTGGTGAGTTGTTCGAACTGTTTAAATGAAAACCATTTAATCTCGTTGGCAACGAGTTTTATAAAAGACCCGAGGACGTTCGCCATACAAAATGGATTGTGTAGAATAAACCGTGTGCTTAATGATACCTTTCTAAACAAAAGTTTAGATGTGTGATCAGAAAGAGCCTAGACAAGCATTAAAAAAGATTAACAGCCTAATACATACTACGTTTTAGTACTAAAAATGATCAGGGTTGCCTTTGTATATTTTAACGTAAGCCTGTCTTTAAATCTGCACGGTGCTACTCGGATACTAATATAGGAAATCAATTTAAAAACGGATGATGGTTGTGTATATCGTGATCGTCCGATTACGCACAGATACAGACACAACAAATAGGTATGTAGATACAAAGTGCAAAGTGTTGAAAGCACACAGTAAATGCGTAACATCCCTCTGTCGTAAATAGCTTTTTGCTAGAAGGGATGTTGATGATGGTAAAAGGACAGTTACATTACTCGTACCTATTGTTTTCTTATTGTCGAGGATGTTATTAACTTATTAAGGAGGATGTGCTCGTACAAATTTCATACAACTTTCTCGGCATATTTTATATCAATTATATGCCTTAAAATCCTTAATATTTGGGTAAATGTTCCTTTCTGTCTTCGCAAATGTAAAAAAAGGCAACAAACAAACACTAATATTACAAAATTTGTCATTTGAAATGTGATAAACTTTAGCTTGAGCGCTTGATGATGTTAGTGGTGCTCAAACATCAGTGGCTCGTGGCATTTAGGCAGCATTTAACGATTTAACGTTTCTGACAGACTAGTGATGTGACCAGTGCTGTACGAATCGTGCAAAGGAATAATTTAATAGGTATGTACCTATATAACAATTCGTGATAGATAATCAATATTTTTTTCTAAATGTTTAGAAGTTATCCTGCGTCTTCTTTATAAGAAAATCCACTTGGTGTAAGAAAATAATATTTCGACTTCGACTGATGTGGTGAGCTGATAAGTAAAACAAGCATTCTTTTATAATTTTGCAGCGTTATTTATTGGTGTTCTCTTTGATTTCCACTTCGGAATTCGCGAGAAGTTCGCGACAATCGCGACACGTCTCGTAATAATTACTGAATCAATGACGATGTCGTACTATTGACATTGATGTTGTTTAAATAGCGATCATACCTACAGGTATGTTAAAACGATGTACGTAAGTTAGAGGTATTAATTTGTTATTTATTCGTACCTAAGAAGACACTTGAAAAATGTGCTACTCGCTTAGTGAGCACTAGTCTAGTGCTACCTAATTGGCACAAGTCACCGATGTATGGATGCTTAATAGTTTAAATAAAATAACAGTAGCAGTGTGAAAATAAATGGCTACAGCAAATGGCAGTCACTGATTGTTAGTTTATTCAACATTTTAAAAGATGTCACTTTCTAATCATCTAAAATATCAGAAGAGATACAAAATTTAAAACCAAACATCTACATATCTACAAAAAAGAATATTTGTAGATGTTTAAATGTTTTCATTGCGAGTTCTTAGCTAACTTTGTTATGAATGTTATGGTAAAAAATTATAAAATGTTTAGTGCATATTTTATTCATTAATATTGTACTTCATTCCTATAAGGTATCCGGTGGGATTCGACGCAACTATTCGGTATTCAGCCGGAAAAGCCGAATAGGACGAATACTGGATAGTAACCGGATATCCAGATATATGCAGACGTAATATTTTTACATCTTATTATTGGGAAAAATGGTGAAAACCCGCAAGTTTTATAAAATTACGCCATGTATTGGTCGCTAATCGGCTTGACCACCATTGACATACACCTTAATAACTTACAATCTTCTTTGTAGACTAATATTATTGAGCAACAAAAAGCTAATTTTCTTTCTAATTGTTCTACCCGGGTATGATTATATAAAACAATTTTATTTAGCTAATAAGTGTTTTTCTGAGATAATTTTTATATTTCTTTATTGTGAATGTCTTGATGGAATCGATGTTTGAAATATTATTTTAAAAGTGTGGTTGCAGTAAAGATATATTTTGGGCTTCAATCCATGTGGAGGCGTAAAAGCATTAAGTAGTACGTGTTTTACGTGTATTTAACTGCCGATGCGTGTCTGTGGATTGAAGCCTGCAGATCAAACATACATAGATTTTTAACACTACGTTATTTGCAACCTCGCTTTTATAATGTCTGTTGGAGATTGCGGGACACAGCTAGAAGTGCGTGGAATGGTGCGCAGGGCACCGGCAGCGGGCGAGGTACTGCGTCCCGGGGAGCAGCGGAGCTGCGGCCAGAGAACGCCCTCGACGCGCTACTAGACGAGCTGCAGACGTTCGCCAAGCCCGCGGAGCGCAGCAGTAGGGGAACTGCGCCCGGCGGCGAGGGCCCCTTGCGCCGGCTGCACTCATACCCCAGCGGCAGCGACACAGACGCGTCGCCGCCGGTGCGCGCACGAGGCCAGCACCCGCCCAAGCCGCCCGTGCCCGAGCGCCACCCCGAGCTGCTCGCGCTTGCCGCGCGCCGGGCTCCACCCCCTCCTCCACCGCGCACCACATCTCGCTCGCCTTTAGCTTCACCTACCTCTCCTTCATCACCACCGAATGCAGATTCCTCACCTCCTGATTCCAACCTTAGCGAGGATAAGACAGCTTTACGGCAGTCTCTCCTCGAACAACGGCACCAGGAGCTACTAAAGAAACAAAAAGCGCTCCAAGAACAGTATGCGCGACTACAGATGATTCAACGTAGCGGACCGTCGCTTCCACCAACAGCGCAGCCTGACTTAAAAAAAACCGGTAGTGAATCGAACCTACTTACTAAAATGAATCTGAATCTTACTGCAACAAACATTTCCGGTAGCATGACACACTTGGCGTGTGACGCTGAGCATCAAAAGCCGACGCAGAACACGCCCGCGCCATCGGACTTGGAGAGGCCACCTGCGTCTGACTCTATAGCAACAACCAATAAAGTTTATGAGACTGACATTCTGTGACCTTGCAGCAGTTATTTTATATCTGTATAGTGTATCTACTTCAGGATAGTACTTCCGGAATATACGAAGAAGATACCTACTTTTATTTAGTGTGGCCTCACAGTCACACTTACCGCCAGCGTGATCTGCGAGCTTGCGTTCACACATACATTTACACAAATTTATTTGATAGCAAGGGACAGAACAGCGACCGGCTCGGTTTATGGCGCGCTGGCGGTAAGCACGCCTGTATATAATCATCAGTTACATATATACATTTACGTTTGTATTTAAAGAAATATAAAATATTATGAGAGCTTTATAGGTGAATTAATAAAGCACTGTTATTTTATATTAAAATACAGAATTAAATAATTTGACATTATAGTACAGCTAACCTCAGGTCCTTTGGATAGCCCATTGCAATGCTTAAGAGGATAATCATGCCTTTGTTTAACAGACTAGAGTCAAAGACCGAAAAATCGTCTGAGTTTAGCTATACTATAACTATTTATTAATTGTTACTTTAAACGAAATTCTAGTGCGTCTTACATAGGTATAAGGTGTTCCACATGCCTTCTTATGTTAACAGGTCATGGATTCAAAAATGAACGGCGCTAAATAACTAAAGCACCTTTACAAATTAATATCTAAAGTCACGTAAATCAGAATAATTATGTATTTGATTTATAGACGAACTGTCACATACATGGTGCCTACGAGGAACCCGAGAGATTTCAACCACGCATTTCTGAGGCCAAGAGAAGGAAAAATAGTTATTTGTTTAGGTCATTTACACCAAAAATATTTTTTTATTTGGTTTTCTCTTCTTTTTTTGTATGTAACCGTCACTCGAAAAAAAAGCTTTTTTTTTTTAAACCTAGTTTTTCATAGTTACATAGGCGAATTCCAATAGTATTTTATACAATCGTGATATAATAGAGAGCTTTTCAGTCGAGTACCGTGTTTAGGCAACGAAGCTTGCTGAGTTGCCTAAGTAAGGTACGAGATTGAAAAGCTTGATTATATCACTATTGTGTACAATACTTTTTCTACGAGTGAACAAAAATAATACTTTGAACTAGTAGAATCATATAGGTAAACAAACCAAAAGTATACAGCTAAGATACGCGAGCAGCCGCGATACCATTTCATACTCGTACGGTCCCCCGCCCCGGCCGCCGCGGCCCGGCGGGTTGGTCAACGACACCTTCTCGTAACTCATGAGGCCCTGGTACTTGCTCCTTGCTAAATTCAATTTTTAAACAGTTTTTTTCTCGACTTTAGCCACCGTAGCCTATGGAGACTAACACGTAACGCTAAGCGGTTTTCATAGTCTATGGATGTTCCTATATTAAGGGCGTCACATGCGCGTTTCTGACTTATGAAGCAATTGTTCCTACAATACACCCTAAAATAAATAATTAAATTGAGCTATGGTTTTGTTTCGTCCTCTTGACCGCGGCGAGCTGTGATTGGTCAATTTCATTATAGTTGACTAAACTGTATCGAAATGAATATTACAGTTGAGTTAGGAGCCCATACATTAAAAGTGCCCAAAGCCGTTTGGTATACGAAATCTTAATTCAAGAATTACAGTCGACGAGTAGAAAAAAAGTTAATAGGACATTTTAGTCTTTAAATATGATCAGGAATAAGTAAGCACGTGTTCCTCGTGAGCACGTGGTATAATTATAAAAAATTGTCAAGATGTCGCACTGTATATAAAAAAAGTGTTGCGAATTAATGTATTACAAGCAATTTGACACAGTGTCCGAAACAATAATATGAGTAATAAAAATAAATAAAAGCATAACAGGAAGCATAATGCTCTATGCTAGATTTTATTAAATTAGAGAGACCAATTAAACATTCCAACTAAACTAAACATTTTAAGCTTTTTAAACTCAGATCGATTCGGACACTGTGGCTAAATGTTTAAGTTTTTTAACATTGTGTTCAGCCGCATAGTGAAAATATAATGTAAGTATAGATAATTTTGTGACCATATTGATAACCGTCGCCATCATTTTGTATGACACAGTCATGTAAATATAAAATGAGCACTCCTAACTTATAATCTATTGTGGACCCCGCTTGACATTTTTTTTACTGTAGGCAATCTACGACATTGTAAGTTTCAAAAGTGCTACTAACTCTAAATTAATTCGATCAACGTTTTTAAACTTTGGGTATTGAATAATTTAATAAACAATAGTAACGGTGAAATTTACACGTCTCCATTTGCACAAATTATGTTTGTCTTGTTGTTGGGTGATTACGTGACAATCGGTTAACTTCGTGTTTCAGAAATTTTAACAGTTTCATATTAAATTATTAGGTACACATTTTTTTAATAGGGATTAAATATAAAAGCCGTTTAATCAGATCACTGGTTTTGGTATTGATCACTACGTTATTAATTGTAGAAAATAATTATCCCATGTCTCAAATGTCAGTCCCTAGTCCCTTGTCTCATTAGTCTCATTACCAAATTTTTGAGTACCTAAATTTTATTATTGTTCGTTATTTTTGCTGAAATCGCTAATTTGTTTGGGTTAAAATCACACATAACGTAACACCTCGTAAGGCTATAAAAAAACATATTGATAAATTTGTACCCTAATATTGTCATATTCATGTGTATAATAAACGTCAGTCCCTAGCCACTAAGAAAATTTAAAAATAAGATTTTCATATTGATTGTCACTGTGACCAAAGACATATGTAACTCCGTATAAGATGAATAAATTCTAGGAAAAAAACGTGCCTCGGAAATCAAGCAAAAGTCATTCTCGGATAGATGGCGCACATACCTTTGGCCTATGGTCGGCTAGATGGCGTTGACGACACCGTTTCATATTTAACAATTTTAACACATAGGTATCAGTGAATGAACATGGGTCAAAATGATATAAAAATAATAAAATCATTTATCCATATATATATTTTTTTTCGATAGTTTTATACGTTTTCATTTTGAGTTTTAGTCGTGTGTCGATAGATGGCAGTAAATTTACTGTGACTACGAAATTTACTATGACAGGACCCCTTTATACTATCTATTCTCTTTGCTGTGACAAAAGGCACGAAATGGGTCGAAAATTAAATTCTATGAAAAATGTTAATGTGTGTATCCTAATGTTATCTGTCACATACTTAAAGACATTATTAGTATTATTACTGATATGTTTTCACGATTTTAGACAGGTACCTACCTATCTTTAGCTAGAACCGATAATAGAGTTACGACCATGATGCTAATGTTTCATGTTTTGCCGAATTTTCACATTCCATTACCTGCATTAGGTACATAATGCGTCGCGATTTTTGGGGTGACAAAATTACCTTTACTTTAATTAATATACATATACACTGTTTTAATTAAAATAAAGATAAACCTTATTTATTTTTAATGAAAGGTTATATTCAGCTATAGTATAATCAATACCTATTGTTTATTTACAAAATCAAGGTTATTTATTAATAATACTTAACCTCGGCATATAATTTTAATGTTTTGCGGGGTGTAGTTAGTTTTTTAATGAATGATGTAAGATCTTCTCTGATTGGCTAATATTATTGTACAGACCTACCTACTTTAGAATAAGTCATATAGATCCTTAAGTGTAGCTACCAACACGTAATATAATATGTTATGTGTCTTAATTTTTTTTACTATTGACTAAGACAGACAAACGGATACCTAATCTTATATAGGTCAAACATATATTCTGCAATTTAACTACGTTCCCAACCTCTTTTTTTGCCCTTGGAACCACAATTTCAATACACTTTGAAATCATACCTTTAATATCTACCTACCGTACCTACCAGTAAGTATTTACATATAGCTATGATAAACACCAAATTTTTTATTATGTACTAGAATATCGTGCCTCCTAGGATAAAAATATATCATTGAATATCCGTGCATCGTTTTAAGTATTATAATATACGTGATGAAATATATAATTTAATTGCAATCAGAAGACTAGTTCCACGCCCAAGTTTATTCGAAAATATTATTTTAATTTAAATTGTTTTCTAGGACAACGAAATAATTGTCGCATACATTTTTATATTGATGTAAAATTTTATGAATGTGACTGATTTTGTTTTGAATACCTACTTCCAAAAGGATTGTAACGCCAGACGTAACTAATTAATATTTTTGATGGCTGTAGAGGTATACTTACGCATATTTTATACAATTAGACTGTGATAAGAAGGTTAATAATCCAGTTTTATATTTCTGCTTATCGGTGTACGTTTATTCGTTATTTATTATGTTTACGTGAATCTTGTAATTATGCTATTGCATTCGCAATTCCATTACATTGGTAATCATTGTGTGCCTACCGCGCGATAAGTGTTAAGTCCTGGAGGAAGTCTTCCACTAAATTTTGTCACAGTCACTACTATAACATACTATAACCGTCATAAATATTAGTATAGATTATGTGCCACATTTTTCAATAACAGCATATTATGAAATGATGTCAAATTCATTATGAAAAAATATACGTGATATAGTTATAAAATAAAAAGTATGAATTCATATATCCTTATTTTTAGACTCTAAATATATCTGCATTAGTAAAATATAGCTTAGATCAGATCTTCTCAACCATGCAGACGAGCACCGAGCAGGGCTCATTAGGGCCGCGGCGGCGTTGGGATAACGGATAGAGGTTGTTAATGAGAACACGTTGGGGAACCCTGGTCTAGATTTTTAGAAATAATACTTATACTATGTAACTAGAAATAAAAATGCTTGTCATTATTGTGTTGCTACGTAATAAAATAAAATAATAAATGTTATTATTATATTCTACCTCTGCACAAAATGTTTGAGCACACATAACTTAATTTACACATGCACGCGTTTATGACTTGCTTGGTAATTGATACTGATGACACCTACTTTTAAGTCAGGTATGGCTCAATAGAGCCTATTTCAATCATAGGTTCAGAGCCGTGCATAACAGTCAGCGAAATTGCTACATGATAAATGTATATATTTCGACAAGAAATTACCCTATTATTTCATGTAAGTATAATAAAATCTTCATCATGCAAAATTAACATACTTTCTCCATAGTTGCGTTTTGAAGTCATGCATGGCTGGCTGACATTAACAACCACTACCTATATTTGGTGATTTACCTAATATTACACGAAAACACAAACTCTTTTGTCTAAATATAATAACTAAGTATTCAAAGGAATTGTACGTATAAATATATATAATAATTTTCTGTTTTTATTACGAATACATTTACAGTTACATCATTCTAAATACTTACTTACTTAAATACGTACTTCACCCATTCGTAACTTTTTCTTAGAGTGAAAATGTATTCAGCGCCGAGTATACAAAGGTTCTACCATGTTGTATGTTTTCGTTTTCTTCTAATTACAACATCAGCTATTTTTTTTATCACTAATTCTTTTAATGAATGGAATGGCGTGTCAAAACTCGATTCGCACCGCCTTGCCTATTTTGACTTGGACACTGGTGAAAGTTACAAGTTTCAAAGAGAGTGTTCCTTCTTTATCAGCTCTTCCTAACGGATAGTGCATACTAGTACGCACAGTAGATACAACTTTAACTTGATACTTTTTATAAGCAAATAACTTAACCCTTTTTTGTATAGAAGGAACTCTTTATCGACAACATTTAACACTATGATTTAACGCTTAATTTTAATTAACGTATTGATCTAGGTTTTTTTAAATCGTGTGAATTAGCGAAACCTAAAGTAAAGGGTTCACTTAAAGTAACACAGAACAGTTATTTATTTCTATATCACCTATTTGTAACGATTAATAATGAAATATTGGATCGGTAGGCTGTACTAATACTGAGTACGCTCAGATATTCGATTGACATTATATGAACATAGTATCCTTTTCAGTTAGCCACCTACAACACAGCTGTAAATGATAACGCCTGCTCTAGTCACGCCCCATCAAGACTATGATTGTAATTCCTAGAATTTTAACTAAAGAGAAATTAAATTAATGTATCATGGATAAATAAATAAAAAATCGCACATCAGATCATGCACAAATTCCGTCAAACGTTTGGCTACATGCGACACTCGCATGTAGCCAAACGTTGAAGTTAAAAATGTGGACATCGATGGGATGATGAGCGACGTCTTAATCATTCGACAGCTGTCAGGGAACACGACACAAATTTGAACTGAGTGAACACAAAACATTAAACATACAAAAAAACGGTCTAATGGATAACCTCCTCCTTTTTGGAAGTCGGTTAAAATATTGAAAGCAAAATCTTCCGAAAATTTTCTCGCTTACGCTAGTTATTCTATTGTAGAATCACTGGCTGGGATTCAAAATCAACGCTTGCACCAAAAACCAACATTGCTCTTTGTACAACAACCATATTATCGATTTGAGAGTGATCGTTACCGAAAATAATTACCATTTAGTAGTTAATTTTAATGACCTATATTTGAACTTCCTATTAGTTGAACTACACAAAGTGGTTGCTACCAACGTAAGACGCATCGTTTACAGTTTTTTAATAAAAATTCTGCGACGTACTCGTACAAAGACCCAGGGGCAGACTGAGGTAAATATGGACAGAACAACATGACGACACTGTAGGGAAATCCTCTATTCTATTTTAGTTACAGAACCTAAAAAAGAATAATGGAAAGGATGATCGTGAAACGTTGCGTGACCGTTTTCCTTGAGAAATCGCACATTTGAATACTGAAAACTAGCTCTTGTGATAGTCTTAAATACCTATAATGATAGGGTTTTTGTATGTTTACGAAATACATTACTATTATTATTTCTAACACATGTTTAAAATTTGCCGGAGTATCTCGACAAAAACAACGCCATTCTCAATTGTAAGAAACTTTAAAATCTGCAACGTTCCCTTAATAAGATAGTGCAGCTTCGAACGGTAGGTTGAGTTAGGTTACAAACCGCTGCGATTGGTTTGCTATACTCTGTATCTTCAAGTATTTAAATAAAAGTAAACAAAATCTACCCTTAAATGGCTCCTTAAGCCAGTTGAGGGTAGATAAAAAAAACATTACATGATCAAATAATGTAGGTTAAAGTCAGGTAATGTAGGTTTGTATTTGGTTGGTTAACCAATAAATTTTATAACTACCCGAAAATATAAACATTGTTTGTTTACTTTTATTTAAATACCTAAAGGTACAGACTGTAGCGTACAATTAGTAACTACCTATTATGATTCAATGTTGCACTCTTCTTTTGCAGTATAGGTATGTGTAGGTACAACTTTTTATTTATTTATTTGAATTGTTTAAGGACATCTGTTCAACTAATGTTATTAAACATTTTAATTTCACAGAAATCATTAATCGCTTTTCACTTTCAGCAGCTCACTAAAACATAACTATGTGAAAGTAAAGTTGTGCCAAATAGCTATATTTCTGTGTTGATTTTGTAAGCTTTATGTACTTAAATAAGACTTTTTAAGTATATTATGATGAAATTATTATAAAATGATAATTTTGTCTGACATACGAACTTTGCTTGTAATAATTTTGTAGCTTAAAGCTTGCTAAGTATTACGTTTTGTTTATAATAATTGATTAATTTTATCTTGTAACTACAATTCTTTTTATATATGTTAAGAAATAGGAGCATAGTATGTTTTTTTTATTGTGGTATAAAATAAATATACATGTCAAGTTAAGAATAAAGACTTTCATTTCATCGACAGTTTCTTATTAAATCTTATTAAAAGGCGAACTAAGAAAAGTGCGCCTTGTTCGATTTTGAACCCGAGGGCCACAGAAGCGAGGAACACACGCTTGACGCTGCCGCCGCGCCCGCGCCGAGCGCCGTGAAAAACCAGAACCGCCGAGAAAACAAAATCCGGTAATGCCTCCGCCACTGAGCGTGCGTTCCGTGGCCCTCGGGGAAATTCTGTAACAAATAATACTCTAAAGCTGACTGCGAGGTAAAATTATAATGAAACAAACAAAATTTTCATCAGTTCATTCATTACACTTATAATACAGCTTTGTTTTATTTTGTATCAGTATCAGTGATCTTTTGTTCTTAAACTTTGGTTTGTGGAGTAGTCATGGAGCCTATTTTACTTAAGCTTCTGCGGTGTATACCTGAAAAATTAAATGCATGGGTAATAAACAAGTCCAAAAACATAAAATGGAGTAACAAAATGAAAATAATAAATCGGCCAACGCATGTCGGACATGCTTAGTGTATTAGGGTTCCGTAGCTTAATGTAGATACTATGGACATAACATTAACAAAACAATCTTTGCAGCAATTTAACTATTTACGATAATTCAGAAACGGCTTAACCGATGATCATGATTGAATTTAATGTATTTTTCGTAATTTTGGACCCACAGTTCAAAAGCTCGAGGGGGGCGAGTAGATTTTTTTGGTTTCAGTGCAAATTGCTTTGCTAGCTTTGTAGTAATAACCCCCGGACGGACAGACATACATGGCTATAAGACTTCCTAGTCCACTACGGAAGCACGAAAACAGTTACTTATTTAAGTTTTAAAAGGATGGTACCTGCCTTTCGTTTTAACTTAATGTTAGTGTCCATGTACGCCTGCAATGCAAGGTATATGAAGCGGTACTGCAAGCTGTTCTGCACCATGCCGCCGCGCTGTGCGCGCACCAACCTCACCGTGTTGTACACGTCGATCGTGCAATTTAATCCTGTAACACGGTTTTTGGTCATCCCACAAATAACTAATGAGTAATAAGTAAAAATAAGTTGCTCAATAACAATTAGTACCTAGGTGGCTATGACACCGACGGAGGTACGGAAATGATGATAGAGTTATGCTCACCAGACGTGTTAATTTTATCAATAAGTATGTCAAGGACCACCATGGTGCCGGACCGCCCCACTCCCGCTGAGCAGTGTACGCAGAGGACATTCTGAAATGTAGTCAATACTTACATTAGGTATTATCAGTTCCCGTATTGTACTCGTAACTAAATTCATCATACTTATACCTATATTAAAACAGGTCACTCGCGTATTTTACATTACGTTTTTAAAACACGCGCGTGACCTTTTTAGGGTTCCGTACCCAAAAGGTAAAAACGGGACCCTATTACTAAGACTCCGCTGTCCGTCCGTCCGTCCGTCTGTCACCAGGCTGTATCTCATGAACCGTGATAGCTAGGCAGTTGAAATGTTCACAGATGATGTATTTCTGTTGCCGCTATAACAACAAATAGGTACTAAAAAGTACGGAACCCTCGGTGGGCGTGCCGACTCGCACTTGTCCGGTTTTTTTTTATTTACTTTATTAGGTATGTAGGTTTACTTTTAGTTATTCTCTTACGAATGTAATAAAGATAAAACCACATAGTAAATAAAACTTTCGTTTCAGATAAAGCAACGCATTATTATTATTTGTCCATCATACTACTGATAAAAAAATATCTTATAAATATCCATTTCTACGTTATAATTAGATTATTTCAGTTATTTAGATAGTGGGTGAGTAAATGACCTGTTCTGGCGGATTAGCCTCGTGCATGAGCTGCGCCACCCGCCTGTTGACCTCTGCGACGAACGCCAGCACGCCGTCCGGCTCCTCGGGAGTCCCGTGGTCGGGCCACGTCTTCAATTGAAACAACAAATAAGTTAGGTAAATGTATCATAAACTGTAGACTGGCAAATAGCATTCATTTGGATTCTACTTATTTGTAATGTGTTACGGCAACTTTTTTCTTCGCGTGGTGTGGTAATAAATTGTGTTTCAGTCGGAAGCAAAGTTTGTTTAGACCTCTTGAATTGAAACCTTCGCAACACTGAGATTCCACTTTTTGAACCACTAGCTCCGCTCGTCAGTTCGGAATTCTTCGCTTACGTACTTGGTTATTAATATTAGCACGATGGGTTTATACAACAACTTTGCCCCCTTGTAAAACAGTTAACAGGTGTTACAACGCGTAGGGGTAAAATACATACCGTAAACTGGTACTGGTAGATAATTTTACACTGATCTTTACCGTCGGAAACGTCAAATTCTCTTAGAATGTAGTTTTCATAACACGTTTCCGAGATCGATTTCACGAGTAGATCCCCGTGGTATTCCTGAAGACCTGACAGTGGCCAATATCGTTCACATTTTTTCTGTAATAATAAAAGTGAAAATATTAATGAAAATGTCAGTAACACTTTTTATTTCCTCTCACTGTGGTATTTCAATTAGGAATTAATATAAATTTAATTTGTCATAAAGCCTTATAGATGTAGTGCATAGATGAAATTTTCATTTTTTCATTCATTCATTCTTTTAAAATTATGGCTTCAGTCCAATGGGACTATTTCGCCCAGTATCCATTTGTCAATTCCGAACCGAATATCGTCGTTGAAAACGCCAAATCCGGTATGTGCGCGATTTTAATCAAATTAATTAATACCTTATGTATTTTGTTGCCTAGGTAACTATTTCTCAATCAAAAATCGAGCACATAAGGGTTTTGGCATTCTCAACGACGATATGCTGTTTCAATTAATATAAGTCTAAATAATTTTGATAACACTAATAGAAACCGATTCATTTAAAGCCTGACCTAATCACAGTGATCACGCGCCATGTTGCGGAATTTCACTGTAACTAATTTTTTCATAGGTACTATACTGAACTGTCACCCTATACATACGGGCATTTTCATTTAACTTGTACTTTAAAGCGCGACTTAAGTCGTGTTTCAGTAACGTTAACCGTTACATTCCTGACAAAATGTATGGGATTTGACATTGACCGTCAGTTTTGTAACGATTGCTAACCGGCCGTTAAAGGTGTTCAATTAAGTAAAAAAGCCCATACATGAGAATAACAGCGCCCTCTTGACAATGATCATAATATATTACTGGTCAGGCTCTAGATAAACAATACTTGAAGAATAGTATCATCGGCCTTACCTTGCCTCGTTCAATTTCATTTGTAATCATAGCTATAACTCTAACATCTTCTTGCCACACCATTCGCCAGAAATCATCCTTTGTAGTTGGCAGACAACCTTGCGTGACGATATATAACTTTTCTTTGACTGAAACATATGTAGACATTAGGAAAAGAGAAAAAATACATGGCAGGATTGCCATTGAAGGTGAGACGTTAATTGAGACCGACGATATCATATAAATACGGATGTATTCTGCTTAAAGCAACAAAGTATGCTTCTTACTTATTACATTATGTACCTACTACTGTAGTCTGTACTTCCTTAAGGGGCCCACTGATTAACAGTCCGCCGGACGGTATCGGCCTGTCAGTTAGAACAAAATTTTAACAGTTCCGAACAACTGACAGGCCGATACCGTCCGGCGGACTGTTAATACTGATTAACAGTCCCCTTTAGCGCTAGGTGTAACAGTGTAAGTGACGCGTAGCGCGCACGCTACATAATAAGTATAATGATATTAATGATGTTGAATAAGGTTATAAATATTTTAGTGCAATACCTGCATCTGGATATAGATTTCCATTGATCTTATCCATGTTCATATTACGCTGGACCACCATAAGCGCATCGTCTGACAGGGATTTTGAAACCGAGGTGGTCTTTGTAAGATCCTCGGCAGCAATTATAGCTAAAGTAAGAAAAATAAATTTAATGTTGTTTCATAATATGTATGTATTATAGAGAGTCTAGCTCCTGCCCGAACTTCGTCAACGTGGAATGGTGAAGAACGATGATGATTGATAAAAACTATCCTTAGTATGTCCATCCCAGTCCTCAAAAACTATCTCCGAACTAAATTTCGGATAGATTCAGCAGTTTAAGCGTGAAGAGGTAACAGACAGACAGTCAGATAGAGTTACTTTCGCATTTATGTATATTTCGCATTTTTTCTAAGATCCGAACAGGAGGTGGTTCAGGGGGCGATTTTAGAATTTCGAACGCTCGATTTCGAAAATCGACTATTTTATGAAATATGAGCGATAGAAATTGGGAATCTATTGGTATTGACCACTCGATTTCAATTCTATTAGGAGACTTTAAATGCCTAGTAGATGAAGGGAGCCACACGAAATCCAGCGATCGAAATTTAAAAATAGGCCCCCAGGTATTTGTAAAGACATATATTTAATGGTATGTATAACTGTATGTATAACCAGAAATTGCAATGTAACGGCAGATAAAGATAACTTTTTTTGTGTTGACCAGAATCCTAGAGTTGCTATTTAGAAGAGAAATAGTGAGAGTTTACATTGCAAACTGTCCAGGCTCTCTGTGGAGGAGTGCAGGGATGCAAACAGGCCTGCGCCGGCGCGCACGTAGCTCGCGTTGATGTAATCCGTAGTACGCTCGCCGCTTCGCCGCAACGCTACCCGTGTTTGGTCATCTAAATACGAGTAAATACCATTATTTTGCATAACCAAAAAGAAACTATATTTGCTGTTGCCTATCCTTGTTTCGTACAGTATATTATCTAAACTATAGGGATATTTTATTGCGTCACTGTGACGAAAAATGAAACTAAATACGGATTGTCGTAAAATTTAATAGTATAGGATGACTTAATAAATATGTATATAATATACTAGCTTCTGTCTGCGACTTTATCCAGCGTCCTTTCTCGGGCCTCAAACTATACCCATACTAAAATAATATACATATTGTAGGGATTATTAACTATGACAATGTAGGTATCCCACATTGTCATAGTTATCATGTTATCAACTTACATGGAAGTATGTTCCTGTATCTGTTTTTCGAAATATTTTCTGGTTTATTTCCCTCGATTGTAGTAAACACGTGCCTGTCTTCTAACATCTTTATCGACTGGAATTCTCCGTCAAATCCATTTTTCTTATCGAGTTTTTGCGAATCTTCAATGTCCTTAAACAAAGAAAAGTAATTATCAGAAATAAAGCCTTAGGATCACTACCTATCGTTTTACGAATAATTGTTACACCTTGATAGTAGTTTATGTCTGCTATATAATGAAATAATCGAAACCTTAATTGGAGTAAAAAAGAAAGATGCCGGCAATTTAGCATCTGCCACACGACACGAGTATTTGCTTAGAGCAGTCGAGCGCGCTAGAGTGTCCATGTGTACCTGCATCTGAGAGAGCTTCCTCTGAATGCGGTGCGCGCGCAGCCTCGTGCCGGAGACGGGCTGCAGCAGGCGCAGCTCCTCGCCCGCGCCCGTCACCATGGGGAACGCACGCAGGTGCTCGATCAGGCCCGCCAGCTCCGAGAACTGCTCGCCGCTTCCCACGTCGTACTTCTTGTGCTGCACACATCATAATAAATAAAAATCAATCAATAAGTGTACAATTTTAATGATTCTGAAACTTAACCCTTAAAAGGCAGAGACGATTTGGAAACCACTTAGTTAATAACCATTTACGGAGAAGAACATCCTCTTTTTTATTTAACTATAATGGTATTATATAGCGAATATATCAGGCTTTCTTTCCTCATTCATACTTTTTCGGTCAGTATTTAATTTTAGTGTAATTAATTAATCTATATTATGTGGTCAATTTATGCACTATGCCTGTCAAGGGAAGCAAACTATCGTCATTGTTTCCATTATACTATTAAAAATATACACGTCGCTGTATCTAATAATTTGAATTATAGCTCTTGCAATTCACGATGGCGAGTGGCGAGAGTCTTATTGGTATGATGACAAGGTCTAATTTTGATAAATCCACTCTCCGTCGTGGATTGCAATAACTGCACTAGGATCCGGTCACCTACAGCCACTTCCCTGAACATCCACCTTCCAAATTCCTTTATGGTCCATTTCCTAGTTCGTCCGTTTCCTTATCCGGCCATTTCCCCGATTGACCACTGTTGAAATTCCTTCCATGTCCAGTTCCCCGAACGGCCGCTGTAAAATTCCTTGTTTGTCCGATTCCCTGAACGGCCATTGTTAAAATAACTAGTTTGTCCAATTCCCCGAACGGCCACTACAAAATTTACTAGTTTGTCCTATTCCCCGATTGGCCACTACTACTACACTACTAAATCCTAGTACTTTCGAATCTTTCGATATCAATTTAAGGTTTTCTGATATCTGTTATATTTACAGAGTGATTGCCTGGGCTACATTACACCATAGTTGGGTCCGGTAGCATAATTTCGAAAATCAAATTGGCTACAAATATAATGACCACCAAAAAATACGTTAGTAGAGGCCCTAAATAAAGAAATCTCTTTTACTAAAAAAAAATACTGAACACCAAAAAAATAAGATCTAAAATTACAAAAGTACCACCGTTTTAATTACGACTGCACTTCAAATTGTATTCAAATACCAAATTTAATGAATGATCACTAAATATCATGAATGATCATCATCTTGAAGAGAAAATTAATGCGATATTTTCACCTAAATAAACCACTATGATTACCTTAAAATGTATACATATTACCAAATGGTTCCCCTATCTTTGGCATATTTTTTTTTAATAATTCTATTGTGCATAATAACTTTATGCATAATTATACTGTTAGCATAAACTCACTTGGTTGGTACTGGATTGTTGCGCATACGTACTCTACGCCTAATTTTTATTAATCGAAGTATCTTTTGGCATAAAATTAATGTCCGAATCGAGACCTGGTGTATCTGTTACATTTCGCATAATTTTATTTATAATAATTTATTTTTGCATAATTCGCTATTAAGCACTTTATGCTTAATAGCGAATTATGCAAAAATACATTTTTAAATAAATAAAATACTACAAGCATAAAATCTTGTGGCATAGAGAAGTTTTGCATACTTGCAAGAATCATACATATAATATGTATAAGTAGGCCGAAATTTTTTGGCGAAAATTACTGTTTATTTTCGTGGGGTCATAGTTCTAACCTAACCTTACCCCCATTTCTGGCAACAGTTTGTTTTCGTGGGGGTCACAGTTCTAACCTAACCTAACCCACTTTTCTGGCAACAGTTTGTTTTCGTGGGTTCTCAGTTCTAACCTAACCTGACCCACTTTTCTGGCAACAGTTTATTTCGTGGGGTCGCAGTTCTAACCTAACCTAATCCACTTTTGTGGCAACAGTTTGTTTTTGTGGGGGTCGCAGTTCTAACCTAACCTACTTTTCAGGCAACAGTTTGTTTTCGTGTGGGTCGCAGTTCTAACCTAGGCCACTTTTCTGGCCATAGTTTTGTTTTCGTGGGGTCGCAGTTCTAACCTAACCTAACCCACTTTTCTGGCAACAGTTTTAGATTTTGGTACTAATTTAAGTACCTACTAGTTAGTTAAGAAAAAGTTTTTTGTTGTTTTATTACCCTTAAATAGTTAACTAAGCAGCCACAACTAAATTCACTTGTGCGTTTCGGACAGTTGAATATAATTTTGCAAAATCATCTATATAATCATCCATCATTTTTTTCATCAAAATCTAACAACACGCAGCACACCCCATTTCGAGTTTTCAAGTAAGTATATAATTCGACTATACAAACCGACACTTTCTTTAATTTTAACATTCGTCGAAAAACAATTCTACCAAATGTAGCTTACGACAGATGCGTTTTAGGTCATAGAATTTATGCCAAATAGAGGGAATCGAAATACATTTTCTGCAATGTAAACATTCGCCTAAAACCTATTATGCTAAACAGATTATGTCAATCACGTTTCGGACAATTGAACAAACGCAAAATAAAATTATTCGTATCAAAAGTCGGCCATGATAATAGTGATATATTTAAGATTCGGACTCGCAAACATTCGGGCTATTGCATATTATACAAACTGAAGCTTTCTGCAAATTTAACATTCGTCGAAAAACATTCCTGCCAAATAGGTTTAGTTATGCCAGATGCGTTTCGGGTCACGGAAGTTATGCCAAATAGACGGAACCCCTAACCTAACCTACTTTTCTAGTAGCATAACGAAATGCTACTAGAAAAGTAGGTTAGGATAGGTTTGAACTGCTATCAGTTAAGTGGGTTAGGTTAGGTTAGCATTGCGACCCTTACAGAAACAAAATGCTACTAGATAAGTAGGTTAGGTTAGGTTTGAACTGCGACCTTTACAGAAACGAAATGCTACTATAAAAGTGGGTTAGGTTAGGTTAGAACTGCGATCATCACAGAATCGAACTGCTATCAGATAAGTGGGTTATGTTAGGTTTGAACTGCGACCCTTACAGAAGCCGGGACAACCCCTAGAAGAATGTGAATGACCATCATCATTGATATTGTGGTGAAAAGGATGCCTTTACGAGGAAGGTTGTCATATAGAGAAGTTCCCGTTTGAGGAAGTGGCCATAAGAGTAAAAAGCCGTTTGGGGAAGTGGCCATAAGAGGAAAATACCGTTTGGAGAAGTAGCCATAAGGGGAAATGGCCGTTTGGGGAAGTGACCATCAGGGGAAGAGGCCGTTAGAGGATTGTGGCCTTTCGGGGAATGTTGTTTGTAAGTGGCCCTTAAAGGAAGCAGCCCATCGGGGAAGTGGCCGTTCATAATACTTGGCCTTAGAATGAATGTGGCCGTAAGTGACCGGATCCCTGCACTACGTTGTTTGTAGTGTCAGGAAAGTGTATCATTTGCCACTTAAGATTAATAAAATTATAAAAGGTTACATGCTATATCGATAAGTATTGTAATTAGAACTTTTAGCGTGGTTTTTTCAGTGATATTCGTATCGATACCTTTGGGTTCAATTGGCGTAAAGGACAAAATGCCACTTTTCAGGAGACGCGAAAAACTGCGATTTTTTGTTTAATGTAGATATATTTTTTTTGTTTATCGAGCTATATTTTTGATGTGTATTAGAAAAGTACTCAAAATGTTAGTATCTTTAACGTAAATCAGCGATCATATCTATAAATTAAATACGAAAGAAGTTAATGTCCTTTTAAATTGGTCAAAAACACTATGAATGAGCGGCAAAATCGACAAGTAATGCTTGTTATTTAAATTTTACAAATAAATAGGGCAGCGGCATAATTCTGGTCGACCCTGTCTGAACAGCAAGCAAAATATTTTTTTGACCCAAATTTGCCGCCCCCTAAAATCTGCCGCCCTAGGCTTCAGCCTACTCAGCCTAGTGGTAAATCCGGCACTGTCTTTAGCATAATAAGGCCCAAAGCGAAGTATTTCCAATAATTTAAAATATCTTCCTGTTGTGAAGATACTAAGAGTGATTCTCAAAATAGTGGCATCTACAGCTTAAAGTTAACGAAAAAAAAATTTTGTGTTTTTTTTTTCAGTTTTAAGAATGATAAATATTTTAAAACTTCAAGTAACCCAAATTTCAAAAGGGAACGAAGTTATGGCAAGTTGAAGTTTTGAGATACAGGTTAAAGGCTGACTCACGTTAGACCGGGCCGTGTCCGGGCCGGAGCTGCCAGCGCATCGTTTTCTATGGAAAGCATCACTTGATCGCCTGTCATGTCATAGAAAAGTAAGCCCCGGAAGGTCCGGCCCGGTCTAACGAGAGTCATCCTTAAAGTTACACTACACAGGTTAGGAGGGAAATGTCTGGTTAAAGTGAGTTTTAATATAAAATAATATATAATCAAATTGAAAGAGTCTAAAATCACGTCCTGCATTTCCTGTGTGAACATCCATACGGCCAGCACGAGCTGACTTTATTAAGCTAGTGAAAGCGGACATATATTCTTGTACATATATGTATCGAGTCAGAAGTCACAATCACCTGTCAAGATTTACATTAACCTGTACATTGATCACAGGTTAAAGTTAAGCAGGTTACAGTGAAAAATACATTCTTTTATATTTTATCTCTTAAACGGATAATAATACGAATGTCTCACTTTTAGCATAGATGAATATACCTTCATACAAAATTAAAATAATATTATTACATTTTGCCCTATACCAATTTCGTAAAATAATCGAGACAAGTTAAAGTTAACATTTTGTTACAAACTCCAGATTCCTGCCTTTAATCACTTGTCTCTCCGAAACAACTTGGATCATAATGGTTCCCTACGGTGGTTAGTATGATATTAATTTTGTCACAGTTATGATCTAAATATAATTTTGTGTGCGTGAGTGTGATGCGATACCGCGGATGTACAGATTACAGTGAAAATATCCTTGGACAAACTTCGTGCGTGCATATTGTTGTACAAAAATTATATATAAGACCCGTGCAACGTACATTTTAAAAGATATTGTCTATGTTATTATATAACATGTTATTTTATTAACATTAATTGGTGCTTATAAAATCTAAAGAACTAAAACTGGAAGAGCGATGCATTTGGACAAGACAGGTTACAGTTAAAAGTGGTACTCTTTATTTTTTTCAACGTAAGTATTAAATAAAAATTAAAATAATGACTTGGCCTCGATAAACATTGTTTTTGTTTATCTATATACATTTTTGTTTCATATGAAAAAAAGCAAATGAGCATACATTCAATTCAAAAATTCGATGACAGGTTAATATGCCACTATTTTGAGAATCACTCCTAAATATTGTTTTTCGTAGAAGATTAAAGTTAATAAAAACGATTAAAACCTGTTATTACTGTTAAAATAGTTCCTATTTAGGCCCTCTTGAAAAATACAAGTTTTATAAAAGTACTGTTTTGGGCCTTATTGAACTCTAGCAGAGCTACTAGCTTACTCTGCTAAAATGAATATTCAAGTGTGCCGTAATATTTTAATGACTATTCTGGAATAATATTAAGAAAATTAAACAAGTTATATACCTATAATGAGTGAGTTTTACATAACATCCTGATTATTTTAAATAAAGGTGGTTTATTTTAAAATATGCCTCGCTTACCTTACGTAAGTAAATTTTCCGATCATGGATATGAAAAAAATATTTTATACAGCTTTTCTCTTCATAAAGACTAACTGCACGAGGATGGGAAGCAACCAAGTTAAATACTTACGGGCTAAGTGCAGGTGAAACAAATATAGTGACATACCTACAAACATATAAAAACTAACACTCATTTTATGTGTAGTCGTGCAAAAAACAATTTATCACTTAACTTCACTTTTAGAACTGATCTATATTTATTGTAACTTCTTTCATGTCATTGCGATGTTAACTCGATGTTTGTAGAGTCCGGGCCGAGCATGTCAGGTGCAGTCTGCGGGAATTAATCTACAGATCGATGGTGCGAGTGAAACAGACGAATGCACTCGCCTGCATTCATCGCACTATTCATACCACGAGTAGTGAGTGGAATGTCATCTCATACACCCTCAAAAATCGTAAAGGCTCTCTTGGTTGTTAATTTAATCCACATATTGATGTTAATTTTCCTTGCGTTGGTGTGATTAAAAATGTTGTATTTCACTCGGTAGCAAAATTAGTTTAACCCTCGTGCCTTGCAACCCTTGCAAAGCTCAAGATACCCCTTTTCGAACCACTCGCTACACTCGTGTTTCAATTTTGGAATCTTTCTCTTGCTCGGGTAAAGTGCAAGTGTTATTTAATACGTCATAATTTCTTAGAAGTTTGACGTTTAATATTAAAGCGTAAAACGAAGCGCCGGAAGCTCTGACCCGGCCTCGGCCAATCTACAGCTACATGCAAAGTGATGAAAATGATATTCATACGATTGGTCAAGCGTACGGGATTTTTATTATACCTAATTAATGTATACTTTACATAAGTACTTGTATCCATATTGTGTTTCAAGTAGGTATTTAAATATTTATATGGTGTTCGCTTACCTACTGCTATATATAGTTGATATAAAAAACGTGATATTTTAATTTTCTGTCAGTGTCCGATTTTTCGAACGATGGTATGAATTGGAGCAGCATGCACAAGGTTCTTAAATGATTCTGACCTTACCTGCGGCAGTTTGTGGCCTTCTGCGAGATACAAGACGCCGAATGCTAAATGTTCGGCAACAGGTTTCACGGGCAGTTACACGTTCGTTACACTCGTACCTAACTATCATTCATTCGTGTATGAATCAATTATGAATCGGCTAGCTACCGATTGCTGTGAGTTACTAGTCTGACGACGACTTAGTTTATTATGTCGTCCAAATCCAGTTTCGTTAAAAGAGAAGGTAAGTTATAGAGATATAAAAACAAATCGGACTCAGATCATTAGGTAAATGGTAAAAATAATTATGATTTTGCGCAGTATAAATAACATTAGCATATGTAAGCAGTAGGTAGTAAACATGAACACGCCTCAAACCCACCCACGTATACACGACCGATTATTTAGGATTGCCAGATAACGTATAAGTAAATACTAATACAAAGATTGTTGCTCTATTTGTTACGAGTTCGGTAGAAGTAGACAACTATCCTGTATCTATAGTTCGGTTTTTTTAGTATTAGAAAGAACTTGAAAGAAGGTAAGCGATCTTGACATGTCTTTTAATTGAAAAACGTTTTTTAAAAATCAGTAACTATTACTTATGAAAGCAGAAGAATATAAATGATCGTATGAGATTCATAATTGTTACATATTAGCCGTAACTTATTTTTAAAATGTGTTTTTCAATTAAAAGACACATCAAGATTGTTTACCTTATTCCTAATGCTAAAAAAAACGAACTATAAGCGTCGAAATCTCATTATTAGTCGCTTTTATAAAAGCTGAATTTTTATTTATGTAAAAAAAACCATAAAGACAATTCTAAAGACGTTCAAGACGTGTTATTAAATTACAGTCACCTGCAATAATATGTTACACAACGAAGGCCGCAAAAATATCTGACACGGTTTTTTTGTAGAGCTATAAGAGCGTGGCACATATTTTTGCGCCCTTCGAAGAGTAACATATTATTGCAGGTGACCTAATTTATGTCACCTATTATTGTATACTAAATGTATGACATAAATCTGTGATAGTCCTTGGACTAGATTGACAGATAACAAAAATGCGTGAGTGTCGTGGAACACTCTCGGTTGGAACTAAGTTAAGAAAGGGTCGTGACGGAAACTCGTGACGTAAAATTCTTACACTTTTTCCGCCTAGCCCATCCGCCATGTTCGTACCGTGCGATAAGGAACTTCGTTCCAAAACGATAGCAAAAATAGCAGTCACGGGTATAATAGTATGCGAATGATATTATATCGATAAGTATGGCGCTGCACTATCACTATCCACTTGATTCCTTTATGTTCAACTTATGACCATCACAAGAAAGTGGTCCAACTAGTTACCGCTGATAAATCCGATAAGCCAAGTTATGACTACCGACCGACTTGATTTGAATGCTGCATTTCACAACGTTTTCAGACGACTGCAATATAAGATTAGTAATTTAAAAATCAAATTTCATATTTATTTCACGTAGGTAGTTACAATAATAACATACGACAACGATAAAAATTCGTAAAAATAAATTATAAATAATCATAAAAACGAATTGTCACGTTGAATGGCGATGTTTATCATAGGTACGGTGGGCGAAATACTGACCAGTCACCTGTGATATCTAAAAGGCGCGTCGCTAAACTCCCGCGCGCTTGACCCCCACGGCTCCAGCGTTATGACCACCCCAAACGCCTCAAAATTAAGTGTAACCACTGTCGTGGGTGGCACTGTTGCTGGAGCCCGAACAAGGCTATGACAACTGTTATAAGTCGACACAACCTTTGTTGGACTCAGTTTATACCTATTTATTGATGTAATGAGATGACCGCCTCAATAAACGTACAGTCAGTAAATTTTTATTAAAATCGGAATTTTTGTCAAAATTTTATTGTATACGCCTTGATTTGATTTGCAGCAAATTTTACTTACTTAACAGTACATTGTCTAATAAGCCCGCCTATATTGCAATGATGGTAGAACTGCCCCTAATGAATTCAAGTTTCCAACTTGCGTCAATTTCTTCGTGACAAGAATACAAAAAATATTGAGATTCATCTTAGGTACGTGTGCAGCGTTAAAAAGTAGGTACCTGCATTTGATTATTCTTAATGTATAAGTAGTTTGAGAACACTGTAACAAATTAAAGATTATTACAGAAAATATACATTATTACCTAGTCCTGGTTTAGAACGCAGATTTATCGCCAGGTTCAAAGGAACCTGAAGGAGGAGGTAAGGAAGGGGGAGGAGGAGGAAGAATAAAGATTTAAGATTATTAATTCCTACCTACGTTCTTAATATGATATCAACCAAAGGCATTCAATGACCCGACCTAAAAAATGACAGCGACCGCGGAGGCAGATATTTATTACGTTTTACTCCGCTCAAGTGTGGGAGGGTTTCTCGAGCACTCATCTCATTAATCAAATGACGAGCAAAAAATTCTTGTCATCGGTAAACAACGGCAAATTCATTGTTACTAATTATAATAACTATTGAGTTTTTGTTCATAAGCAACAATAAAATGTGTAATACACAAAACGTAATAAATAACTGATCCCACATAAGGCTTCATCTCCCAATAGTTCCTCTCAGAACAATGTGTCATCAAGTCAAAGCCAGGGGCATTGAGGATTATGAAGCAAAAACAATAGTGAACAAACGATAGGTAAGTTATATGTGTGTAAGGCTGTCAAACTACACAATAGTTATTTGTTTTACAAAGGGGCAAAGTTGTTGTTTAACCGCTCGTGCTAATATTGATACCCGAGCAAGCGAAAGATTCCAAAATTGAACCACGAGCGTAGCGAGTGGTTCGAAAAATGGAATCTTGAGCGTTGCGAGGGTTTTGAAGCACGAGGGTTGAACAAAATTTGCCCCCTAGTGAAACACACCAACCCGAAGCAAATATTAAATGTAAAATATCAAACAAAATCAAACCAAATCAAATTCAAATGAATGTTATTAAATATTTATCATCCTAAATCATCATTTAAAAGTCAATTCTACCAGCAAACATAAGGAAACAACTCAAAATTTGCATTTGATTACTTTGCCTCACATGTGAATTACTGATAGCAAAGTGCAACTTTGCTATCCGTTTTTGAAGTGCAAAGTAAGCCTTTCCGAGCGGGTGTGGTGAAAAGAATTATGTTAAGTTATAACAAAGAAAACAAGTAAGCAATACCATTTCAATTCAATTGTTTCATTTAAGTTAATAATTAGATTTTTATTGAAATAATATGTTTATGTTAGGTAACAAAATCGCGAATTAGTGAAAAAAATGCAAGTGAATTAAAATTCAACGTGCATTTTATATGCGTTGGCTTTTCTGAGTCATGGGGGTTTCGGAGACGAAGTGTTTTGCAATCTACAGTTACGAAACTTGATCAAAATTACATCTTAGCTGCAACGGGAAGCCCGAGAGCGCGGGAATCCCAACCGTCAGAATTGTAATCGCTTTCAAATTGAGGGTGAAAATTAAGAAAATAACTAGTCCGGCTTGGATATCCATATTATTATGTTTAAGGCGCGGTGTGTAGTAAAATGCGCTTTTTTGTCACCATATTTACAGACTTTTACAAGGATTTCATGCATTATTTTCTAGTATGTATAACTTCAGTCCTTGAACTACGTTATTGCTTGTCAGAAACACGACGGCTCATAATTTTCTCGATATAATCTTAAGTTGAAATCATGCCTAACACTGTCTTTATTTCCTTATGTTAGAAGTACTACGACGAAAATGTATATGAAACTTACTTCAGTCGATAGCTTTTAAGTAAATCTTCATTATTGCTTGTCCTTTTATCGAAACGTTAATGTTTTCATTCATCATTTGATGAATTCAACATTTTGCTTACTAAATTACACCCTACGCGGCAATAACTTGCGCCCATTCCTCACGCCAGTACGCCCGTGACCACTGTCGGCGTCGGACCTATGCTAGTTTAGCGGACGTTTCATAAAATGGGTAATCACAGTATAAATATGCAAATATGTTATACACACAATGTTTATCAACATGCTTACGAAGAAAAGCAAAATAATTCTTAAATACGGTGACATTTCAGACATTCGTCCGTCATATTGCCATTTTATAACAAGTTGGGCAGCAAAGGCACACACCCATCTAACCAATCCGGAATTCAGTCACGATTGATAAATTGTGTAAACATATTTTAAAAGGCTATAAAATTAATCAAATTGAATAATTTTTAAACATAGATATACAGGATTCAAATATTTTAGACTGGTCATATTTTTCATAATATCAATTTCGACTGGCAAATCGTATTACTTTTTGGCAACCGGGTTTTTTAACCTAATTAGACCCCGCTGAATCCGAATTTGCCGGTTGCTTGATCGAATTCTTGACCGGAAGTGAGATATTTGATATTAAAGGACCCTTTTTTTAGTTTTTCGTAAATAACTCTTAAACGGTGGCGCATAGCAAAACATATTCTATTACATAAGTAATCTGCATAAAATTGCCTACAAGAAAGATTTAGTACAATTTTTTGCTAGGATCAATATTCAAAGAGATATTAACGCGGGAAATTCAATTATAATCACTTCTAAGGTCCCTTTTTTAGGGTTCCGTACCCAAAGGGTAAAACGGGACCCTATTACTAAGACTTCGCTGTCCGTCCGTCCGTCCGTCCGTCCGTCCGTCCGTCCGTCCGTCCGTCCGTCCGTCCGTCCGTCTGTCACCAGGCTGTATCTCACGAACCCTGATAGCTAGACAGTTGAAATTTTCACAGATGATGTATTTCTGTTGCCGCTATAACAACAAATACTAAAAACAGAATAAAATAAAGATTTAAATGGGGCTCCCATACAACAAACGTGATTTTTGACCAAAGTTAAGCAACGTCGGGAGTGGTCAGTTCTTGGATGGGTGACCGTTTTTTTTTTTTTTGTTTTTTTTTTTTTATATGGTACGGAACCCTTCGTGCGCGAGTCCGACTCGCACTTGCCCGTTTTTTTAGTTTTTCGTAAATAACTCGTAAACGGTGGCCAATATCAAAAAATGTTGTAAAACGTTAATAATCTACACAAAATTTTGTACAAAAAAGATTTAGTACACTTTTCGCAGGGATCAATATTTAAAAAGATAATAAAGAAGGAAAGTTAATTATAATAAATTCTAAGGTTCCTTGTTTGTATTTTTTCGTTAATAATTTGAAAAGTATGACTCATTGCAAAAAAAATCTTATACATAAATAACAACTTACCCGCTGCTTTGTCTTTTTAGGGTTCCGTACCCAAAGGGTAAAACGGGACCCTATTACTAAGACTTCGCTGTCCGTCCGTCCGTCCGTCCGTCCGTCCGTCCGTCTGTCACCAGGCTGTATCTCACGAACCGTGATAGCTAGACAGTTGAAATTTTCACAGATGATGTATTTCTGTTGCCGCTATAACAACAAATACTAAAAACAGAATAAAATAAAGATTTAAGTGGGGCTCCCATACCGCAAACGTGATTTTTGACCAAAGTTAAGCAACGTCGGGCGTGGTCAGTACTTGGATGGGTGACCGTTTTCTTTTTGCATTTTTTTTTTCGTTTTTTTTTGCATTATGGTACGGAACCCTTCGTGCGCGAGTCCGACTCGCACTTGCCCGGTTTTTTTTTTAATATTGATCCTAACGAAAAGTGTCCTACATGTTTCTTGTAGGAAATTTTATGTTCATTATTTATGTATAAGATTTTTTTTGCTATGAGTCATACTTTTCAAATTATTAACGAAAAAATAAAAACAAGGAACCTTAGAATTCAATATAATTAACTTTCTCTCTTTATTATCTTTTTAAATATTGATCCCTGCTAAAAGTGTACTGAATCTTTTTTGTACAAAATTTTGTGTAGATTATTAACGTTTAACAAGATTTTTTTATATTGGCCACCATTTACGAGTTATTTACGAAAAACTAAAAAAGGGACCCCTACACCCTCAGCACACTCGCTAAGCTCGAGGACATTAAGTATGGTTATCTGGACACCACAAGGTATAACTGTGCCAATTTTCAAAATTATACGAATTATTTCCGCAGATTTTTTTTATTTTCTTGAGCTATTAACTAACTCGAATGTCGAAGTAGAAGTGTTTTTTGTCATTACAATCTTTAAATGCTTGACTTTTACTCGTCAATTCAAAATTAGAAAAATATTAAAGTATTACAGTTAGAGTTATAAATTGTTATAATTGTTTCTTGTGAAGACAGCTAATTTTATGTACTTATTGGAGCTATGCATAACTCAATAGTCCCACAAATTATCTTAGCTTTGCTAGTATTCTTCCTTATTTTCACTACCTACTTGCCCGAAATTGACTGCTAGAGTTAGACCAAGTCTGCAACGATTTTGATAGCATAGGCAGTGCAAGTGTTATTCATAATTTTATAGAAGATTGACGTTTAAAATAACACTTGCACTGCGTGTGCAATCAAAATCGTTGCAGATTTTTCTTGGTCTAGCTCTATTACATTTTTAATGTCTATTAGTATAAGTACTATTTGTCTCATAATAATTTGGTATCATTTGATTAGATTCTCAGTTTGTCGCGGTATACACTTATATTGTATATAATTAATAATTATTTACACTCACCGTCTTACCTACCATTTTTAATTTCATTAAGTACTCATCAAAATTCGAATTTGCTAATAAATCTTATTCAATATTAATTGCCGGAAAAAATCCCGGAACTGACAATTCAGAATACCGATGTCGTCAGAATAAGGACGTAGACGTGCTGTGCGGGCATGGTGCGGTGCGCCGCGCGGGGCGCCCGCCTGCCCGTTCTACCACGCGTCTGCTTCACCCCCTTGAAAACGTAAAACTCGAGTATAAGAGCGCCTTAAATAACAAGCATATTATTTTAAGGTTGATTGATTAGTTCCAAAAATAATAGATAGCACGTGGTGGCACCCTGGCAGGTCTATCGTCCATAGTTATTTTATAATATAGCTATTATTGTATTATTACCTATACACGAAAAACATTGATAATTTCTCGTCACTCGATGGCTCGGGCGCCGGTGGCCCAGAACTCAAACATGGCCTACCTACCGCCTGTCGTGAGTTTGGGGGCATCATACACGTACATAGTATAGCTATTCAACCCTAGTGTAAGATTTGTTTCAATCATATCGTGTTTCAATTGTCCCTCTTCTAACTTACAAATTTCCTACAAATACTACCCAAATATTGCAACATGCATATAAAGACTATCTACAAAAGCCTCCGATGATATAAACTCTAATGTTCAACGTTTACTTACTATGTAACTATTTCTAATACCTATCGCTGTAACAACGATGAAAACATATAAGTAAGTTGTATCTTCGTCCCTGGTGTTCACTTAATTATACGGCAAATGATGATGATGGAATTTCCTTTTGCAGAGTTGCTCCTTTTGACTCACAGATTGATTTAAGAAGGGGAGCCAATCGATTTTTAGATGTAAAATTTTGACTTAAGGGGGGTGCCCCCCGAAATTTATAAAAAATAAAGTTTTGCTATGTGGTCAAGTTTGGTATCATTTTCGTGTAACTCAAGGATGCTAAATTCGTTTCTGATATTTAACTTATACGGTTTCATATAAATAATATGGAAATAATGAAAAATAAAAAAAATCTGTTTTATTTTTTTCCGAACAAAAGCCTATATTTTTCTTATTTTAATATGCACACAAAATATAAAAATTACATGAATCCCTACTATTTCTCGTTATAAAAAGTATACATATGGCATATTTATTTTACATTAATGTGAACAAAAAAAAAATAATGTAGACCGACTTTCGACTACTCATTGAACAAGATACAACGATGTGAGCTACAGCTAAGCAATTTATGGCGTTTGATGATGATGATGAGATCCCTTTTTGTTATACATAGTGAGTCCTTTGAACCCTTAGATTATTTTAGAAAGGAGATCCACCTTGATTTTTGATACAGTCGAGATGAAAGGTGGGGTGATTTGTCCCATACAATCATAAATTTACGCAAGCACCTGTTTCGGTTTCTGCTATAAGTTTGGTGAGTAAATCAAAAAACAGAAATCATTTAGGTAATTAAATATTCAAAATACAAATTAATAATGTAAATATTGACTAATATTTAAGTTATTTTCCTCCGTATAGCTACGTCCCTTAAATCGGATTACGTTGTGCACCGAGCATAAGCAATGTTAAAGAGTGTTTACAAATATATTAGGCAGTAAAATCTTTTAAATACGAAATAATGTAACTATTAGTCTATTTCTCTTTTTTTTTCTTTTAATTTACTCGATAATGACACCAAACTTAATGCAGAAACCTAAACAGATGCTTTCATAAATTTATGATTGTATAGGACAAATCATCCCCACCCTTTCAAGCACACCGCACCAAAAATCAAGGTGGCTCCCGTTCCTAAAATGATCTAAGGGTTCTAAGGACTCACTATGCTAAAGGGTATCTCATCATCATCAAACGCCGTAATTCTCATAGCTGTAACTCATATCTTTGTATACTATATATTCAGTGAGCTGGTGGTCGAATGTAGACCCATTTAATTTTTTTTTCTCTATAATTTTAGACATAAATATGCCATGTGTATACTTTTTATGACGAGGAATAGTAGGGCTTTTTCATGAAATTTTTATTTTTTCTGTATATATTTAAATAAGAAAAATTTTGGCATTTATTCGAAAAATAATAAAATAGAAATTATTTATTTTTCATTTTTTTTAACTTATTTATATGAAACCGTATAAATTAAATATCAGAAATGAATTTAGCATCCTTGATATAGCCGAAAATGATACCAAACTTGCGCACATAGCGAAATATTTTTTTTTACAAATTTCGGGGGGCACCCCTCCTGAAGTCAAAATTTTGCATCATAAATCCGGTTGGCTCCCCTTCCTAAATCAATCTGTGAGTCAAAAGGAGCAACTCTGCAAAAGGAAATTCCATCATCATCATTTCCCGTATATCACACTTTTTTGTCGTGACCGCCACGGACTAAGGTAAGTGTATCGCCGAAAACAGACCCTGACTTAGCTGCGAGCTGAACCTAATACTGTAAGTACATCAGCCATTGTTGATCGAAGCTCACCTGCCGGCGGATCATGACGTGCGAGACGCGGCCGCGCGCGCGCACCGACAGCACGAACTCGCCGGGGTGCGCCTGCGACTCGCGCACCAGATATGACCCGTTCTTGCCTTTTTCCATTATCAATTGCTCCGCTTCCTTTGCCGACATCACTCCGTGAAACCACCTGTAATTACATTCATGTAACATATTAGCAAGAACACCTAAACCTAATGTTATTATGTATTCTGATGAAATTGGAAGCAATTTGAGCTCATTTTTAAGCTTTTACCTAAAGGGACTTAGTACAATCAGCAATTGTCTGCCTCACAGTAGCTTTGAAAATATCTTAAAACAAATTTTAAATGACAGTAATATTAATTCTAAGACAACACTGCTTATTCTTATGGGGAATAGGGGTAATGTGAACAAAAATAATTTAATTAAATACTTTGAACAGTTAAACTCGCTTGCAGTGCATGAAATTATTTTTTTCACATTCCCCTATTGTGAGCAAATGTCAGAGGCAGAAAATACCACTAGACATAAGTTAAATATATCTCTATATAATCTTTGTACATATAGTAGTAAGTTTAGCATAATTGACACTAACAATTTTGTTAGTAAATACCATATGCCTATGGTGTTTTTGACTAAAGGCAAGTGTTGCCTTTCAAATTATTACAAAAGACAAATAGCTTTATCGCTATCATATTTACATGACATTTCTGCCAAGAATTTGGCAGACAATTCTGCTCCTATTGAGCAGCCCAGTATGAACATGGAATTGGTTCCAGTCATAACCAATGATTTAATAGATTTAAACTAGCTGTTAAGACAAAAGATTCTGTCTCTGGCAATTTAGTTTTAAATAAATATAATGAAAAATACTGCAAACATGGAAAGTATATCCACCTGGTGCATCAAAATATTCAATGTATTAGAGGAAAAAAATTACAGATAGAACTTTTTTTGAATGATTTTAATATTGATATTTTATGTCTTACTGAACATTGGTTAAATAATAATGAATTAATGCCCCAAATTAATAATCACCAGGCGGGAAGTTCGTTCACCAGACTTAGTTCCATACATGGTGGGTCATTAATTATATTAAATAGTCAGTTAAAATTTAAGGAACGTAAGGACATTGTATCCATGTCTGTTGAACGGACTATAGAACTAAGTGCAGTAGAATTAGAGCAATTTATTGTTGTCTGTGTGTATAGGCCGCCATTAAGTAATTTTGAATTATTTGAAAACATAATGGAATCTGCCCTACTTAAAATATCATCTTCTAGTAATAAATTGCTTATGTGCGGCGACTTTAATGTAAATATTATGGAAAATTCAACAATGTCTTGTAGATTATTGAATCTTTTTAAATCTTGTAATCTCAACCACATGTTTATGGAGCCCACTAGAGTGACTGCTACTAGTGCAACCTGTATAGATAATATTTTCACAGATATTTTTCCTATTGCTAAAAAAGTTATCAGCAATTTAGAATCAGACCACTTAGGTCAATTAATGGTATTTGAGGCATTAAGGAAAAATACCATTAGAAAACAAATAACTTTTGTACCAGTAACCTCGGACCGCGTGGAAAGAATGAAGCTAAGTTTAGTTCAGGCGCTACCCTTTTTGTCTTCCGATATGAGTCCTAATAGTATGTATAATTCATTCTTTCACACTTTTATGGATCATTATAATGCGATATTCACCTCAAAATCGGTCGTAGTTAGTGGTGCATCAGTTTTTAGTGAGTGGGCTACTGCGGACTTACATCAAAGAAGACGTGAACTGTATGCCTTATATGAGGAACGGCGGTTTAATCAGAGTGATGAATTTAAAGAACATGTGAAGGAGTATTCGAAGAAGTTTAAAGTAGATTGTCATATAGCTAAGCGAAATTATCTTAGTCAGAAAATAAAAAGTAGTTCCGACATTGTTAAAGCAACCTGGAAAGTTATAAATGTGGAGACTGGTCGCTCGAAACACCCAATTAAAGAACTTTAACTAAACATTGATAACAAAATTATAGATTCCAATTTAGAAGTAGCTACAGAATTTGAAAATTTTTCACCGAGGTACCAGTATCCACAACTAAGGATTTAAATTCATCACCCTCATCTGCTGTTACATTATTAAAACATAACGCTCCAGAGTGTTGTGGAGACCTTCATTTTGAACATGTTTGTACCTCAGATGTAATAAAGGCGTTTAAATCAATTAATCTCAAAAAAACTAATGACCTCTGGGGAGTCTCTGTCCATGCTGTCAAATCCTTAGTAGGAATTGTAGCGCCTGACTTGGTAGTTATATTTAACAACAGTGTTGATTGCGGCGAGTTTCCTGATCTAATGAAACATAGTAAAGTAATTCCTTTATTTAAATCTGGTAGCAGCTCTGACCCCACTAACTTTAGACCGATATCTGTGCTACCAACATTTAGCAAGATTTTTGAAAAATTAGTTCTTTCTCAATTAGTACGACATTTTAACGTTAATAATTTGATGCATAATAAGCAGTTTGGTTTTACACGGGGTCGCTCAACAACCGATGCAGGTGTTGAGCTAATTAAGCATATTTTCGATGCCTGGGAGGAATCACGAGATGCTTTAGGTGTCTTCTGTGATTTATCAAAGGCCTTCGACTGTGTTTGCCATGAAACATTAATCAGGAAACTTCATTATTACGGAGTTAGAGGATCCGCACTGAATTTACTTAAGTCCTACTTAAATGGTACAATACAAAGGGTCGATGTGAATGGACAGCGATCACCTGGGTCATTGGTCTCTATGGGTGTACCACAGGGATCAATATTGGTGCCTTTCCTGTTCCTTATCTACATAAATGACTTGCCATTCCTTGTTAAGACCCATCATGATATAGTATTGTTTGCAGACGACACCTCACTTATTTTCAAAGTCAAACGACAGCAACAAGCTTACAATGATGTAAACAATGCCATTTCAAAAGTAGTAAATTGGTTCAATGTTAATAATTTATTGTTAAATGAGAAAAAGACTAAATGTATTAAGTTTGTCACTAGTAGTAACGTAAGGCATGTGCAAACAAGTGTCATTGTGAAGGATGAGGAATTGGAATTAGTTGATAGTACAGTTTTTCTTGGTATAACTTTAGATTCTAAACTCCAGTGGGGTCCCCATATTGCTACTCTTTCGAATAGACTGAGCTCTGCAGCTTTTGCAGTGAGCAAAATCCGTCAGTTAACTGATGTGAAAACAGCTCGATTAGTATATTTTAGTTACTTCCATAGCATTATGGCATATGGTATTTTACTGCGGGGCGGTGCTTCAGAGATAAATACCATTTTTGTTCTGCAGAAGAGGGCTATTCGAGCAATATACAAAATGAACCATAGAGACTCACTTAGAGATAAATTTAAGGAAATTGACATAATGACAGTGCACTGTCAATACATTTATGAGAATATTCTGTATGTACATAAAAATATTGTAAATTTTAGGAAAAAATGTGAAATTCATAATATTAATACTAGCATAAGCTCGCAGTGCCCTTCACTCGGCTCCATAAAATTAAAAAATCATTCATGGGTAATTGTGTAAGATTTTATAATAAACTTCCAAACCATATTACTGAATTATCTATTAATAAATTTAAGAATTATGTAAAGCGTAAACTTATTTCTAAAGCTTATTATACCAAACAAGACTACATGAATGATATTACAACGTGGGATTAATTGTTATTCGAAATGATTATTTATTTATTAGGTATATTTCATTATTGATGAGGAAATGGATATTCCGATGTAATACTATCTACTTCTTTTGTTACTTATGCTTTTTTTTGACATTTAGATTTTATTCTAGAAATTCTAGACTAGTATTTTTTTATACAATCTTTTTAATGTTTGACGATTGTAAAATTCTTAGTGTTAAATTTGATATGTATAATAATCCAATTTTATTATGGAATAATATTAACATCAATAAATGGCTCTGATAATTAGATTAAGATTAATTACGATTCATAAGAGCTTGTTGCTAGGCCTATATGAATAAAGTATATTTTGTTTTTTTTTTCATACTGTAAGGTAAACGTACTAGTGCTCGAGATGCTAATGCCCAATAGATGACACCGTACTGGGACCGCGTCGAGCACCAGTACGTTTACCTTACTGGACTTTTGCATGAACTTCGCGTTAGTTTGGGCATCAGATTGATATTTGAATCATGTTATAGTTATCTACTTATCGTGCATTTCGCTCGTACTTGTCCGTACATGTATTGGCGCGGGCGAGACGCACGATAACTAAATAACATAATTCATATATCATTCTGATGTCAGTGTACGTTCGAAATTCGAATTGGCCTGTTAGGATCTTTACATTATTTCAAAGTGAGTTCGTTTTATGTACAATTGTACACACAATAACGAACGCACTGAAATGTATGTATGTACTTACCTACTCGTAGGTAGTTATCTAAAAAATACTGCTGTCTTAGAATTGTAGTTAGTCTACTGTAAACTTACTTTGTACAAATAATTTTGCAGCCCATTGCACAAAGTAAATTACTGCAATGTTTTTGCTAAGGTAGGTACCTAATGTTATTTATGTTAAGTGTATTAAACAATACTCCATGTTAAGCCTATTACCGATGGTACGATCGATCACATAACCCTCGGTAATAGGACGCATGGGAATCTATTATCGACCCGTTCAATATTTGTTTGGGTCGGTGATAGGTTCTTAAACAAGTATCTATTACCGAGTGATATTTTAATATTCCTTTAATACTCGTATAAATCACATTTAAGGTACCGTAAATACAGATATTTTACATCATCGAGTCTTACTCATCGGTTGGAAGTCTTCAGCGCATTTATCAAGGTGTACAGCAAAATCTGTTATTTAAATTCAGATTTACTTATAACATTTGGAACCTACACATACAGGGTACCTACCTAATTACGAAAGACCTATAATAATTCATCAGCTGATAGGGTCAACGACCTATTTAGAATATTTTTTAACCTTCGGCATTAAAAGCCAAATCTTGAGTCGGATTCCTATTACCGATGGTAGAAATGGCTGCTTTTTATACCTGCGGTAATAGAATATCAATTCGCGGTAATATAATCACAGCTTGTCGTTACCACGGGAATAGAAGTCTCGCGCATTTTGGTTTAAATAATTAATTTATTTTATATAATAAACTTAAAGGGGTATAAAAGTTACGAAGGTGATAGTTTAATAAACAGTCTGCAATAAAAAAAATCGGTCGTTAAGAAGCTTGAATTCCAAATAATTCAATAAACTACGGTAATTGGCGCCTTTACCTTATGCAAGGCATACAGTGTATGCATACACGGCCTACAGCCCACCGTTTGACTTTGATGAGAATGATCTATTCTAAATACAAATGCATTTATTTCATTACTTTTTTACAGCTGTTCTTAGGTAGGTATAATATAAGAAGAAATAGACGTTATCTGATTAACCTTACGTTATCTTAACCTTTTTCATATATCTTAGCAACTTCTTACAAACCTCTATTACATTTTGACTCTTTCTAACAAACAGGAATGTGAATATAACGTCATATTCGGTACGGATACGGACAAACGATATTCAACGGTTTGTTAGATTTGACAAACGTGCAAGTAGAGTCTGTTCGAAAAGAGAAGAGTCGTGGAATGTATTGGACCCCATACATTGCACGACTCTTCTCTTTCCACACAGACTCTAAGAAAAACTCCATAAAATATCAGCTCATAATACTTTAGACCTTGGCTTTATGACTTGAAAACTGATGAGCTACTTCCAAATGAATCTGACTCGCATGAAATACAAAGCGCCATGGAAGTAGGTACAGTCACCTGCAAGAATATTTTACTCTTCGAAGGCCGCAAAAATATGTGGCACGCTCTTATGGCTCTACAAATAAGATTATTATTATTATATTCTATTTATTTATTTTTCGTCTTAAGTTAGGGTTTTTATAATATGAATATAAAAGTAAAATATAAAAACACTTATTATTATTATGAGCCTGTTGTGTCCCAGTGCTGGGCAAAGGCCTCCCCCCTCTTCTTCCACTCGTCCCGGTTTTGAGCTACATCTGGCCAGTCTCTCAAAAAGGAGTCCAAGTTATCCCGCCATCGCCGACGAGGTCTGCCGGATCCCCGGTGTGACTCGTGGGGCACCCACTCTGTGGTTAACTTGGCCCACAAGTCGTTCGGCATGCGGCAGACATGACCAGCCCAGTCCCACTTTAGCTTGGCCGCTTTTTGAGCTACATCTATTATCTGAGTTTTTGAGCGCAGCGTGGTGTTCCGGATGCGATCCCTTAGTTTCACACCTAATATGCTGCGCTCCATAGCTCTCTGGCAAACCCGGAGTTTGGACTTCTGAGCTTCCGTCAAAGACCAAGTCTGAGCACCGTAAGTGAGGACTGGAAGTATGCACATGTCCATGAGCCTACGTTTGAGAGACAGAGGTAGGTCTCCCTTCATGAGGTGTTTCATGGACCAATAGCTCTTCCAGGCGTTCTCGGTCCGTCTATTGACCTCTTTGTCTTGTCGCGCCTGGAAAGAGACTATTTGGCCCAAATAAAGGTATTCATGGACATATGCAATGTGTTCTCCGTTTACCTCAATCTTACGTTTTGTGCTGTTGGACATGACTTTGGTCTTTGACATATTCATCTTCAGTCCGACCTCGAGGCTTGCGTTGCTAAGGTCTTCTAGCATAAGATGTAGCTCGGATGCCGTTGAGGAAAAAAGGACTATATCATCGGCGAAGCGAAGGTTAGTTAACCTTTTTTCGCCGACAACCAGGCCCTTGTCTCCCCAACGCGGCGCAAGCTTCCGGAAGACATGTTCCAATGTGCTGGTGAAAAGTTTCGGCGATAGCGGATCTCCTTGTTTAACTCCCCTTTGTACTTCGAAGGACGGGCCAGAAGACTGTAATTTTATGGCGGCTGTACTATGTTTATATACAGTGCTTAGAAGTTGGATGTAATTAGGGGCTATTTCTTGATGATGTAAAGCTGTGAAGATGGCATGGTGCGATATGCTGTCAAAAATAAGATCGTGTCAGATATTTTTGCGGCCTTCGTTGTGTAACATATTATTGCAGGTGACTGTAGCAACATATTAAAAGCGTCGAACAAAATCGTTATTGAATGCCTTGCGTCCTAACAATGCTGCAATAAAATACGAATAATTAGGGTCACCTTCTACGTAGGATTGCATATACATACATATTAATAATACATAAGGACAACATTACAATTTTATAACAACTAAAAAGAGCACAAGCACTTACCTATCCGTGGTCCGCTTGGCCATTTATGAATTTTATGAATTATTTAAGAAATAATTAAACGGTGTTTCTGGAGATATTGTTTTGCATTTTAGAACTTTTTTAAACCAAATAATTATGGTTCTAAAATGCAAAAACCATATCAATAGTTCTGATTTATTTATTTGTATTTGCGACTAGGGCTGCATGCAACATATTGTATTACTAATTTCTTTACAATAGGCCTGGCCTGATGACAAATTTTGAAATCCCTTTTATTATTGTCGGTACACTTGTATTGGTTCCGAAAAACACAATATTTCAGCTATACTCATAAGATTTAACATAGATAATTGCATTTTATTATAGCTAGTTTAAACTTCGCGCGAAAACGCCTCGCTTGCCATTTGTGACGTCACCATTTAGTTGGTAGTAGGGTGGTAAACATTGTTTACATACTTACAGTTACGAATTTCCCTTGAATCCGAATGATATTGTTAATTTAGCACCATATATTACGATTAGGGATGATAAATACATTACAAAAATTTATCACAATAACTCATTTTACACAAAAACTCTCACACGGTTGCAGTTTAACATGAATTATTTAGATACATGTAAATTTTGAGTGAAAATCACCGAGCGCCGGTTTTACTTTTTAATTTTTAAGTTTTTCTAGTTACGACAGCCAACATGGCAATGATAGTTCCATTCAGCCAAATAATTAAAAAAGTTTGTTGTTGAAATATCGTATTATTTAGTATTATATTTAAATAATAACAAATAGATATTTATTTTATATCGTGTAATAATATTTATTGGACGTAATAAATGTTTAGTGGCGAAATAATATATGTTTTGCACCTTTCGAACTCTTTGGTGAGGACGTATAGATTTCGGTCAATGAGGTTGTCTATGTTGCTCTAAGAAATATGTTATGGATTGATGACGTCACTGTTTGGAACGCTTCTGATTGGCGTTTCAGTAATAATGGCCGATTGGAGAATTTTGCACTTTTATTTTATTGAATATCTTAATAATCCTTCAGTTTATACTGAGATTGGGCCATTTTTTAGAAACATATTAACCAATAAGTTTCTTTGAAACCATTATTTCCATGATTCTTTGTTACTTGCAACAGGCCTATTAAATACACATGTTGACGGACATGAGTTAGACTGTTAGAAAATCAATTATGTTTAAACAAGTATATTATGGTACTGTATAAATTATTTGTCTAATGTTGTTAAACTATAAATTAGTTATGTTCTAGCAATGAAGGTTGTATTGTATTTACGGTTATATAATAAAGCTCATTAAATGTTCAACGTAGGTCCACAATTTTCCATGTTTCGAGATACAACCACTTACTTAAAATATCTAAAATAAACTTTTGGGCTAATTTATGCTATTAAGCACTGTCAAAAACTGCGAAACGGCTGTTGAGCGATTTATCACGGGTTGCAACCAGACTACATACATACAGTTATAGAGAACATAGCAGATGTTTGAGAGATGTACCTGCCTCTACATATTTAGATCTTCGGGACCACCTCTGGCCCTACCGCGAAAACGAAAGTCAACATTTGCCTCTGTATCGCTCTAAGTATGCAAGGGCAGGGCAGGGGAGGCAGATAGCCAGCAAAAGAATTGAGATCTATATGGGTGCCAAGTTATGGATTTGATTTGTAATAAGAACAGAACACTGTGCAATTATAAAAAGTAGGTAAGTAGGTACTTATTTTCACTGAAATCTTTGCTTAGAACTAGACTCGGAAAATGTCGGGCCAAGCATAATGGAGGGTTCCGTACCTTGCAAACAGTACCATTGTTGTCGTTTTATGTGGAGATATATCGTCGTCTTTTATGTAACATACAAGCACAAAATGTTGTATCTCACTGAATTATATAATACAGCCCGGCAGCTTGAATATGTCATGCTCGCTTTAAAGGTCTTTGCTCGGTAGCGTCGTTGATCGGGTCGCCACTTTCTCGAATGAAGGTTGAGGGAGGCGATGGGTGAGATACGCGTCATACTCGTGAACGGGTGCTGTTTGCGGAGACCGGTCGTTTAGGCTTACGCATTATGTCACTTCAATAGGGTTCCGTGTAGGTCTGTCCGTTATGGGGCCGTTCAAATATTACGTAAGCAGATTTATTACAATTATTTACCCCCCAGCCCCCTTGTCAGCAAAAGTAAGCAAAGCTCTTACCCCCTCCCCCCATGCTTACGTAAACGTTTTTCAATTATAAATGTATTTTTTTTATATTATAATTATAATGTTATAATTTTAATTTTAAAAATAATAAAATAGATTTAGGATAGAGATTAGATTTTACTGATACAGTATTCAACATAGAGTAAGGGACAAAAATATTATAATCTTACGAACATAACAAACTTATTTTAAATTTTTAGTACACATATTAAATTCAAATTAACAGTCTTCAGTCCAGGAAACCCGAATCCAAGATTCTAAGTTTTCGATGACATTGGATTGCTTGGATTGCTGCTCAGTGTTGTGAGTCTGCTCACTTTCATCTGATTTTGGAATGTCTACGTCGTTCTCATCGAGCCATTCAACATCATGGTGCTCTAAATTTTGAATAATGCACATCAGTTCATTAGCACGACGAGCAGCGACTCTTACAGGTCTAACTTTCTTATCAGTGTGCGTGTTTACTTTTTTATGGATCTTCTCGATGTGACGATTTAGTGACTTGACGGAAGCATGATAAAGACCACACGTTTTGCATGTTCGACTTGGTAGCCTCAATTTTACCGTCGGACAAAAATAATCGTAGGGCATTTGCAGGAAATCTTTGAGTGAAGCACTTAAGCGCAGAGCTAAACTAAATTGACTGGAAGATCAAGAAATTGCCCTCCTTCATCCAAAACCAAGTCATCAACTGTTTGTTTCACTTTTACAGGTGGTGGAAGAAACCTGTTGTCTAGTATAACTTGGATTTGTCTATTTGAAACGACATCTTATTTAAACATTAAACTTTGGCTAATGGAATCAACGGTAACACAAATGTTAACCTGCTTTGCTATGCTTACAATACGTCTACTCGCTATAGTATCCAAACGAAACAATACACTGACAGAGGAAATGTAGACAGGTGAATAGCGCGCGGTAATTCTCCTACTCGGTTCTAAAGCGAGTGCCTGAACGTATGCATTATTTGCGGGAATCCCCGAAAATGCGTTTCGTTTTCAAGCATAGACAATATGAGGGTTGCCATTCGTGTAAAAAAGTAAATAACTACCGATGACGTAATCATCATCTAGACTCCCCTACCCCCCATGTCATCCAAAATAAGCAAAACAAAGACCCCCCCGCCCCCCCATAGTGCTTACGTAATACTTGAACAGCCCCTATGTAGGTACCTAGGTGTTAACTGAACTACAGTCACCAAGTGAAATTTCATACATTTGTACCCATGTAGACTCGCGGAAATACCCATTGTATTGTTAAGATGTCAGTACCTACTCGTATTGTAATTTTCATTTGAATTATTTCTGTTAATGACTGAACGAATTGTTTGTTATCCTTATTCGGAGAAATTAGGATGACTAAGTTGGTAGAGTCTGTGCGGAACGTGAAGAGTCGTGAAATGTATGGGGACCAATACATTCTACGACTCTTCTCTTTCCGCACAGACTCTATTGGAGACGATTAAATATACTCGATGAACAAAATAGACTAGAAATCGTTTTTTTACGCCATAAAAACGATTTGTTTTCAATATCGAGTGATGGCAATGGAAGTGGGAGACTCCGTGACCGTGACTGCAGCGGCCTCGGTCTCAATGCTCGAGATGTTTTCGGCGCTGCCCACCTCTGCCCTATTAGGAACTGATCATTGTATACTTCCGTTTTTTTACTATTTTTTATATGACTATTCTAGGCTCTATTCTATTTATACAATAGGCTCTTTTTTCCAAAATAATGATCCTATTATATAATAAGTAGGTATACCTACTAGAATACGCATCATAATTACAAACCAGTGTAAAAGGAGCTTAATTTAGGAGCACTAAAAGCAATAAAACAAACGTAGTTCAATAGTTATCAGGAACTCCAGAACATTGTATACATCGTATAGTCTGGCAAGCCATTTCCGTCAGAAGAATAAGTTCCATGTGCCATAGGTTATTCTGATGAATTAATCAAAATCACCAGAGTTCCTCTATCCATCTTCTGGCTCCGTCATCAGATCAGCGCGATGTGTCCAGCTTATTTTATTGTCGTCTGCATTATAATTGTTATGTTAGTTATGTATTTATATAAACTTTGCAAGTAGGTACCCAACCTATGTACTTGCAAAGTTTCAAATCGGTAAGGCTATTTTTACTTAGCGATTTGAAACTCTACTTACAAAATTATATTGCTTGCATTATTAGTTTGTTAGTATGTTAATAACAAAAAGGCGGAAAATTTGATAAATATTGTATACCTATGAGAAGGATTGTTTACCCATAGAAAATTAAAATCGCGTTTTTACTACTGACAAATTTGTTTTGCCAGAGTATATTATAAAGCTTATACTAGTATTTTATAACTCTTTATAAGTATATATCGGGTGGAACAGAATGAGGGACTTTTATGCAAACGGGGATTGTGTAGGCTGCGTACCTACTTTATTTTTCACTTTGATAAGCACGTCAGCATTTCTAACCGTTTGTGAGATACAGTTTGTTAAACATTAGTGCAAAAATCTGCATGTTTCAACCCTAGCAAGTAGATCCGAGCATCGAATGTAAACTCAAGTTAATGACATATGTCAATTTAAATTAGTACATTACAATACAAGTGCGACACGAGTTGCGAATTACCTTTTCGCACGTGTATTGTACAACGTTTTACAGTACATATGGCCCTTTAATTAAATGTTTGACATAGGCATGTATTGTCCTTAATCCCGCCCTAGGGCGGTAAAGTAGCACCATATGTACTGTAAATGTACTTAAATAACTTGTAGTGCACTGCCTTATGGGAATATAGTTCAGATTCGGAAACCGCAACCAACTTTTAGTATGTTGTTGGGCATGGCATTGGGTCTCCAAAACTGCCGGGAGACAGCGGCGCCGGCCATCTACTTCAGCGAAATGACGTCATTAAAATGACTCCCGCCTTGTTGCGAATATTGCATATTGTACCCAAACTATGCATGGCACATAATCGTGTGGGGTATTGAATGAAAGCCAATTAAATATGATATATTTCATTTATACAGTGTGTACCAAAACATACAGCAGTTTAAGAGCCATTTACAAAAAAATCAAAATGATGTAAAAAAATATTCGATTATTTGGGTTTTACAACCAAACCAAAAGTCAGACGTTAAAGCAATGTACTACAAAATTAAAGACGACGTCTGAAGCCATACACTGATATCAATAAAATCAAAATTGGACCAAATATGTGGAAATTATGCATCAAAATGTAGGTATTTGCCAGTACAAATGCATTAAAGTTAAAAAAAATCCAAATTAGTCATTTTCAGGATAATCCGCGTAAGCTTCTAGTATGTTATTAGCAATATGACCTGGGTTCTAAAACTGCCGGGAGACCATGTCTATTGTCCCCCAGTGACGAATAATGACGTCATACAAATAATCACTGCCGAATTTCGTAAAATGTAAATTATAGCTATACTATGAGTCACACATACATGTGTGTTACATGTAATGAAAGGTTATTAAATTTATTATAATTCACTTAAACATTGTTTGTAAAAAAAATTATGGTTTAAGAACTAGAAACAAAGAAATACCACTTTTTATGGAAAAAGTAGATGTATATCAATTTTATAGCTAAACTAAAATCGTCAATAAAATGTTGCGTATAATGTTTAAAAAAACCAGTTATTCAACTTACATCACAATTAAAATTTTAAATATCCGATAAAAACTGTTGAAGCTGTGGAAAAAAACTAAAGCGCGCCAACAATTCTACCTTAATGCGCTCATATTATGCAAAGAATAGTCTTAATTATCGAGTATTAAATGAATGAACATTACATAAAATACATGAAAACGACATTTTCGAAAGAAACCTTAATTTAAAAAAAATATGCTTGATAAGTAAGCAAAATACTGTTTCTTTAAGTACCTAATCTCCTCAACTGAAAGTCGGTTAAAATGTGGCTTTTGTGACCTCGGCTACAAAGACAAATAAATTGACACCTCATTTATCAAAATCAGTTTAGTAGTTTCATGTAAACAATACGTAATTACATACGTAGATAGCAGTTCCTGCCGTAGTCGAGGTAAATATTAATATGAAAAAGACTTATTATCATGGCCTAACGCTATATTATTAGAGAAATATTAAGTTAGATGCCAGTAAGTAGGTACATTCCTAATACAAAATGCCTTATCGAGGCTTATGCAGTTTACTTATGCGATACATAATTATATATTTAAGCCTCGATTAGCCGTATACATACATACATCACTGGCTCAGTGACCCAAAGAGGATCTTGGCCTCTGACACAAGAGAGCGCCACTCGTCCTATTCTGCGCCACTTCGCGCCAGTTGGGTATTCCGAGGGCTTAGCCTTATATAGAAGCAAAATTTAATAACGAGCGTAGCGAGTAATTCGAAAAGTGGAATCTTGAGTGGTGCAAGGGTTTCAAGGCTGAGCTGAGAAGGCTAGAAGAATTTTCCCTCTGATCCTCCGAAATACAGGTCAGCCCTCTGGTCATTCGAAGCCTCCATAAGGCATCTTGCTAACTCATCGAGGCGACGCCCGCTAGGCCTGCTAACATATACGGCCTGAGGGTTTCAACGTTAGATGCCAAGCCACGCCAGGCCATAATAGTAAAGGTCTAATTATTGAATTTTAATTTTTTGCCCGACTACGGCAGAATTTGCTATCTATGCGTGCATGTGTAGGTACTGTTTGCATGAAACTACTGAACTGATTTTGATAAATGAGGTGTCAATTTATTTGTCTTTGTAGCCCAGGTCACAAAAGCCACATTTTAACCGACTTTCAAAGGAGGAGATTAGGTACTTAAAGAAACAGTATTTTGCTTACTTATCAAGCAAATTATTATTTTTTTTTAATTAAGGTTCCATTCGAAAATGCCGTTTCATGTATTTTATGTAATGTTCATTCATTTAATACTCGATAATTAGAACTATTCTTTGCATAATATGAGCGCATTAAGGTAGAATTGTTGGCGCGCTTTATTTTTTTTTTTCACAACTTCCACAGTATTCAGCGGAAATTTAAAATGTAAATTGTGATATATAGTTGAATAACTGGTTTTTTAAATATTATACGCAACATTTTATTGACGATTTTAGTTTAGCTATAAAATTAATATACATCTACTTTTTCCATAAAAAGTGGTACATATTTCTTTGTTTCTAGCCCTTAAACCATACATTTTTTAGGGTTCCGTACCCAAAGGGTAAAACGGGACCCTATTACTAAGACTTCGCTGTCCGTCCGTCCGTCCGTCTGTCTGTCACCAGGCTGTATCTCACGAACCGTGATAGCTAGACAGTTGAAATTTTCACAGATGATGTATTTCTGTTGCCGCTATAACAACAAATACTAAAAATAGAATGAAATAAAGATTTAAGGGGGGCTCCCATACAGCAAACGTGATTTTTGACCAAAGTTAAGCAACGTCGGGCGTGGTCAGTACTTGGATGGGTGACCGTTTTCTTTTTGCATTTTTTTTTTCGTTTTTTTTTGCATTATGGTACGGAACCCTTCGTGCGCGAGTCCGACTCGCACTTGCCCGGTTTTTTTACAAACAATGGATAGGTGAATTATAATAAATTTAATAACCAATAATTGTAATAAACATGTATGTGTGACTCATAGTATAGCTATAATTTACATTTTACGAAATTCGGCAGTGATTATTTGTATGACATCATTATTCCTCACTGGGGGACAATAGAGATGAACCCAGCAGTTTTAGAACCCAGGTCATATAGCTAATAACATACTAGACCTTACGCGGATTATCCTGAAAATGACCAATTTGGATTTTTTTAACTTGAATGCATTTGTACTGGCAAATACCTACATTTTGATGCATAATTTCCACATATTTGGTCCAATTTTGATTTTGTTGTAATAAGTGTATGGCTTCAGACGTCATCTTTAATTTTGTAGTACATTGCTTTAACGTCCGACTTTTGGTTTGGTTGTATAACCCAAATAATCGAATATTTTTTACACCATTTTGATTTTTTGTAAATGGTTCTTAAACTGCTGTATATTTTGGTACACACTGTATAAATGAAATATAGCATATTTAATTGGCTTTCATTCAATACTCCACACGATTATGTGCCATGCATAGTTTGGGTGCAATATGCAATATTCGCAACGAGGCGGGAGTCATTTTGATGACGTCATTCCGCTGAAGTAGATGGCCGGCGCCGCTGTTTTGGAGACCCAATGCCATGCCCAACAACATACTAAAAGTTGGTAGCGGTTTCCGGATCTGAACTATCTCTTCGACCGTTTCCCATAAGGCATAGTACTATAAGGTTGTCACTGATATAAAAATATTTCATTTTAATGATTTTGCTTTACTTTTAAATCCAGCTTTACGATTATATTAACTCGATTGTAGATCACTTAGGCCCACTTTCACCATCCCACTAACCCGGGGTTAAGCGGTTAAACCGTTAACCCAGCGCCAAATTTTACAGGTAACCATGGTAACTCCAGGTTTCACCGGTTAACCCCGCCGGGTTAGTGAATGGTGCAAGTGGGCCTTAGATAACACTATCCTTTTATCTCAGTCTCTATAGTCTGTATCTTTAGGTATTTAAATAAAAGTAAACAAAATCTACCATCAAATGGCTCCTTAAGCCTGTTGAGGGTAGATAACATTATATACGATCAAATAATGTAGGTTAAAGTCAGGTCGTTCAGTGACAGATCCAGGCCGGTTTTGTATAAATGTAATAACTAAGTACCCGAAAATGTACAAATTATTTGTTTACTTTTATTTAAATACCTAAAAATACAGAGTATAGTAGAAATGTTCCAACCTGTATAGAGTGTGCGGAAACAGAAGAGTCGTAGAATGTATTGAGTCCCATACATTTCACGACTCTTCTCTTTCCGCACAGACTATAGAGGACAGACACTTAAATCTAACAAGTGTATTCGCACAGCAGCGTGATAATAGTTAGCAGTTAAACACAGATACCTAATGATATATATACTATACTACCATTAAATAGGTAAGTACGTGTTTACCCACGTAAGAAATTCCGTTATAATGTAAACAACTATATATTTATGTGTAGAACGTACAACCATTTAGTAGTAGATTACTATTAAATATACCCATAGATCATAGGTATATCTAACAGTAACAGTACTTACCTAAAATTTGTCTAATGTTTAAAAATACGAGTTGGACAAAATTCGTGTAGGTGCTTCTTCTGATTGATATTGCTATAATACGTATACGTATATGTATAACAAGCATGTACAATAAAATAGTTCGCAATAAAAATTGCAAATCCGACTTACTTTTTAAGCATGAAAGCTTTGCTAAGCTCCTTGAGCACTGTGGAGACGATGGCTCCAGCCGCCGGCACGGCCAACACCGAGGCGTCCATACACACCGCCAGCGCCGCTGGCGCCAGCACTCCGAGCCTGCTCAATCTGGGCGGATCCTTTGACATTACTCTAGATTGATATCTACTAGTTTAATACAGCGATTCCGAGATTCGTGCGGGCGACCGTAACCGCGGAGCGATCCGCTTCGCACGCTGTTTGGAACTCAAGTGACCTCTGTGCGCAAGCATGACTCGAGCGGGGCGTTTTAACGACATTGTTGACGTGACATTAATTTGTTTTCATGTTTACAAGCAGTTCATGAGGATCCCGCTGGTTGCCTGAGTTCAATGTAGGTAGTATACTAGTAAAGTTCAGCGCACAAGTTTCTTGTGGGTTCGGAGATATGTTTACCCTTTTAAGTAAGAAGGTACAAAGGGATGTAGTGTACGGTCAAGGATTTTAATTTCAGTACCACTTCGTACCTTGTCACAGTGACAATAGTATGAGGTCCCTAGCGACTTTCATATTGGTTGTCACTGTGACAAGGTACGAGATGGTACTGAAATTAAATTTACAGTACATATGGTCCTATTTTCCCGCACTAGTGCGTAAAATAGCACTTTTCGTGCGGATGTCAAAAGTTTAAAGGGCCATATGTACTGTAAAACGTTGTACGATACACGTGCGAATAGGTAATTCGCAACTCGGGTCGATTTAAAACACTCCCTTCGGTCGTGTTTTAATTTATCGCCACTCGTTTCGAATTTCCTCTTTTCCGCACTTGTACCGTAAATAACTATTGTTGTTGTAGGTGGGTCATTCTCGCATTTCGTGCAAATCGGTATTATTTGCAATTAACCAAAAATGTGATGGTGTTTTCGAATATCTGTTAATGCAAGGTTGTAACATAGGACCTAAAGTATATTGGCCCGCCATGAACAATTCTAAAAAGGTGGTTATTTTCTTTATATTTACAATTAACCCCCACTATTTTCATTCCTCTCTGCATGTAACGCGTGAAGTTAAACTTTGACCTCCATTTGAACCTTAAGATACTAAAAATAGAAAACTTGTTGTTGGTTCAGTAAACAAGTAATTTAGTTATGTTTTATATCCTATAATATTATACGCTAAGAAATTAACAATAAAACTATACAGCTTTATAAGTGATGGTCCAAGCAATTTCTTCATTACCGCCGCGAGAAATGGATTAGCTATATTTTGCTATATAGCAAGGGTATATAGCAATTCCCGCGGATACAACACATTGTTCGTCAGTCAGTTGGCCGCGTGCTACCACAGCGGTCGTCCGTATGTTGCTTTTGACGAAAATACCTACGTTCTCTCGTGTCGGGAAGGAGTGTGGTTCAGATAAATCGTCATCGCCATCTAGTGATATATACAGTAAGTACCAATTGTACATTATTAAAATTATACCTAATTGATGTGTTTTAGGGTTGCCTTTCGTGTGGCTTATTCTGCGAAATCAAGGTCTGATATCAACCGACCTAGGCGACGAAAACTTCCAAAACTTCATTCATATCTGTTTCATTCATTTCTTTTCCTTCCAATTTTGCCAGGGAAGGTAATGAACGAATTTAGAAGGTAATGATAATGTATTTGAGGCAGTGCATTTAATGGAAAGAGGGTTAAGTTATTATAAATAGAATGTTGGTATAAGCATTTAAAACTGTAAACTGTAATAATATATAGGGGAGCCCAACTGGTGATTTTTTGGATTTAACTAGAGCGCAGTAGATTAACATAATCTGGCGCTCTACATATAATACCAGACCGCACTCAAGGACTGTGCTGAGAAATTTGACACGTTACTAAGAGACTAAGTGAGTTGGAATCATCTGATACCTGTCGACGATAAGGTAGAGAACGGGGCACATGTTTGGAATAAAGGGCAGAAACTACAGAAATATAAACACAGGCCGATAAGCAATAATAGTGCCTCCGCCGTCAAAAGCGACAATTCCCAATCCGTGCGTGATAAATCTCAGAAAACTGATACCAGCAGTAAAAAGCGGTGTAAAATCCTTCTCAGGGCGGTGGACCATCGCAAGTTCATCCATCTGTGGAATATAGCTTGAGGATCGGAGGACTGTCTATTCATGGTGCACTGTCGATGAACTTAAGCTCAAAGGGGACTCCAAGACTTTCAAAATAGGAGTACCCTCGACAATGTATGAATCCTGTTTATTTCCAACTATGTAGCCCGATAATCGTGGTCATTTCGTAAATCCAACGTCAATGGGAGTCAGACAAAAACCAACCAGTAATACTTAGTTCGGAATCCTGATTTGAAACCTTCACTGGATCTAATTTACCAAAATGTAAGGGGTCTTAACACCAAAGTAAGTTTTTCGTGCTTCTATGCTGTTGGTCCAGACTACTTAGGTACCTGCATATATCTTAAAGGGGTATTTAGAGCATTTGAATGGTCCAATACACTCCATGCTTAATCTGGTACCTACTCTCCACAAGTACATATCCTCACCATTGGAAGATTTCACGGATAAGACCGATCCCAAAGTCAAGGTATTCTTTTCTTTCAGTTTCAGCAAAGCTGTTTGAGTCCATACTCCATGGCACGTTGTCGAAACAAGTGAAACCAGTATTCCTGTGCAACACTCAGCATGGTTTCAGAGCGAAACGGTCTGTGAAAACTAACCTGACCTTGGTTGACACCATCTCAGAGCATCTGGATATGGGTATCCTGATAGACGTCCTGTATTATGATTTCCGAAAAGCCTTCAATCGTGTGGGTAACGATGTATTCCTACACAAACTAGACGCTATTGGGTTCAATCCACATTTGCTTAACATTTTTGCCAGTTATCTGCGTGATCAACCGCAGTACGCAACGACCAGCATGGCCACTTCGTACCAGATCCGTACCATACTCGTTCTGGTGACAGCCAAGGTTGAATTAGCGTATCGCCGGTCAGTTTCCTAATTCGTCAATTTTGCTGATTCAACAGTTTAATGATTAGACTGTTTCTTAATTCGCCAATTTCCTTTTTTGCCAGTTTCACTAAATTGTCAGAGCCCCTATTAAGCCAGTTTCTTGAGTCGCAAACTTCCTTATTCCTCAATTATCTTAAGTTGTCAGTTTTGCTATTTCGTCATTTTCCTAATCCGTTACTTTCCTTGTTCATCTGATAGTTTAGTTTGTCAGTTTTCCCATCTCGTCATGTTTATGATTTGCTACTTTTTTGGGGTTCCGTAGTAAACTAGGAACCCAGCTGTTTTTAAGGCGATCTTAAGGCGATACAAGACATATTTTTGTACTCAGCTAGAAGTCACGAAATGTAAGTTTAATATTTTTAAACCACATTGCCGTATTCTTTTTAAAAAAACATAGTCATGTCTTATTTTACACTAAAACTGATGGAATAATAAATAAATATTAAATATTATAGGACAATCTTTACACAAATCAACCTAGTCCCACGGTAAGCTCAATAAGGCTTGTGTTGAGATTATCTGGTGATACAATGCACTACGGTACGCGGGACACAATAATCCCAAGGTGTATTTGATACACCGAAACACGACTATAAGACCCTGGCAACTAGTGAAACTGGCGAATATAGAAACCGATTATCTAGGGGAAATGACCATTTGACCAAACTGACGAATAATTAAATTAGCACATAAGGAAACTAGCAAATTTACGAAACTAAAGCCTAGCAAAACTGGCGAAAGAGTAAACTGAAGGTTTAGGAAAATGACCCACTAGCGAAATTGTCAACCTAGTGAAAATTACCAGAAGGTAAACTGTTGAATCAGCAAAATTGACGAATTAGGAAACTGACCGGCGATACGCTAATTCCAAGGTTCAATCTTGGGGCCTTTCCTATTTGGAATAATGGTCAATGACCTGCCCTCGGTTATCCATAACACTCGTTGTCTACTCTACGCCAACGATCTTAAATTGGTATATTGAGTTGAGAAGGAGGAGGATTGTAAGTTGCTGCAGGAGGATGTTTCATCTCTGTTCCAATGGAGTCGGGATAACAAACTGACTTTCAATGCGGCTAAGTGTCAAGTGTGTAGTTTTAATCAAGCCCTATTTCCTACACATGCTCAATTTTTTCTTGGACCTGAGCCAATAGACTCTTAGATCAATAGACTCTTGTAATAACAAGAGTCGTCTCAGTAAAGGATCTTGCGATCATATTCGATACGCGGCTAACATTTCACGACCATATCAAAGCACTTGGTACTGTAGCTTCAGTAGATTAGGCTTTGTCACTCGCAACGTCAGAGAATTCCGTGACCCTTGCCCCATAAAAGTTTTTTACAATGTTCTGGTCAGAAGCAAGTCGGAGGCGTCAGCATTAGCCTGGATCCCTTACGAGTCAACGTACATTCTACTATTGGAAAAGGTCCAAAGGAATTTCCTTAGGGTGTATTACCAAAAAATATTTATTTTAGGAACCCTGGGCTTCATTTCTTTGGAGGTGAGGCACAACTTAAGCCTACTACTTTTAGCTTGTTGGGCTTTTCGTGGAGACTCTGGCTGCCTTGAACTAGTAGAGGCTTGTAAGACTTTTTGTACCGGACATTAGAAATATAACCCTTAGGCTTCTCCTGGTGCATCTCCTGTTGACTCATGAGTGCTTGAGATTTAGCGAGTTTATGGAGCTACGGTGGATGGATTGGCAGTCGAGTGTATTTGGATGTTAATTTTAAATTAAAGTATGTAGTTTCTCAGTGTGTTGGTGACAAGACTGATGTAGTGCTGTGTGATCATTAAATAAATCAACAATACGAAATACGTCTTCAATCACGTAAATTGTGCTTGACAATCGCTTCAAGCTAGGTGGTAAATCATAAGTCGAGATTGTCAAGCCGGAGTATTTGTTAAGTCGGCTTGATCGTCTGCACAGCGCTTAAGACACGTGATTTTAATGTTGTTCATTATATTAATGGTGTTAATTTTCGTTAACTAAAGTTTTTTTATTGCGATTTCATAAGTTTGTTTCATTACCCTCCACTGATAAAATTACCATCCATGCCCATTTCATTACCAGCGCGCAGTTCATTACCACCAGTCTTATTAAATGAAAAGGAATAAGGTTACGAAGGTGCCTTTAGCGTAAAAGTGTCAATAAATGAATCCACAATGCATGAAAACCCAAAAATTTACCATTTAAAAGAAAATTTACAAATCGAGAGAACATCACCGATTTGCACGAAATGAGAGAACGACCCAGGTACCTAAACTGACAGGAAATCAATAGTCTTTTAATCGGCCGCGTACGTAGAATTGTAGATGGTACAAATTAACGACAAAATAATTGAAGGGTATTTTTATTATACCAAAATAAATTTCATTGCACACGGAATAAATATCAAAATTACGAAACCTTAACCAATAGCGACGCGCGTGCACATAAAAAGTCTTGGAAATGTATTCAAGATATTATTCACGGCTGATGTCATAAATAACTTAGGTGACTTATATGTATTAACCAGTAAATTTGAACAATTCAGCCGAAATAAAGAAGAAGCTGCTCTGCGACTACGGCACACCTGCATGACATGCGGTAAGGATCTACTTTGCGTTCCCAGGCCGCCAATTAAGGTATGAAAATCCCTAGCCGGCGCGTTTTATAAAGACCTCTACAACATGATGTTTCGCAGCCTATTATCACGAACATAAAGACAATATTTCCGCGCATGTTAAGACGTACTTTATTAACCAAGCGAAGCGAAGCGTCTGTTTCAGCTTGAACAAAAATGCTTTTTGGTTTTTGCCACAAGTCGTATTTCTCAACTTTGTGAAATTGGCGGACGCAATGAGGAGTACGTGATGTCTATGTCGTTGGCCGATCGTAAGATCAGGCAGATCGTAATGTTCCTCTGTAATGTTTTTGACGATAGTCACATTAAACCAATACATATTAGGTAGGATAGGTTCGTTAGGTTGCTTCAGATGCCCGAAGGGCAAACTGCCCAGAAATAGGAGCCCCGCGTAGCGGGGCTCCGTCGACTCAGGGAACGAGTCAAAGATTTTCACGTTTCACGATATGCCTACCCAAGTAATATTTTAGTCCTATAATTTTAGTTTTTATCGCTAAAAGCTTGTATAGACGTTGTATTAAGGTTTCAGAGGTGACCACCTGTCGTATAAAAGCGTTTGGCAACACATTTTTGCTCTATAGGCTTAAACAGCTAATATATTCTATAAGCAATTGATGTAAAGGTTTACATAATCATTTTATAGGGCCGTTATAGGCGTGTACTATAACAGGTTCAAATATAACCACTATAGAGCAATATTACTGTATAATAGTATTTGGAATCACTTTTATGCAACTAATTTGCGCTATTAAGATTCCCTGCAAGCCACTATAGTTTTGTGTTTTAACAGTGACAAAAAACCCAACTATACAACGATTTTAGGATATAGTGGCTTTAAAGATCACTGCTATAGTACATAATACTTTAGTAGTTTGCGCTATTAAGGTTCCCTGCAAGCCGCTATAGTTTTGTGTTTTAACAGTGACAAAAACCTAACTATACAACGATTTTAGGATATAGTGGCTTTAGAGAACACTGCTATAGTACATAATACTTTAGTAGTTTGCGCTATTAAGGTTCCCTGCAAGCCACTATAGTTTTGTGTTTTAACAGTGACAAAAACCCAACTATACAACGATTTTAGGATATAGTGGCTTTAAAGATCACTGCTATAGTACATATACTTTAGTAGTTTGCACTATTAAGGTTCCCTGCAAGCCGCTATAGTTTTGTGTTTTAATAGTGACATAAACCCAACTATACAACGATTTTAGGATATAGTGGCTTTAGAGATCACTGCTATAGTATATAATACTTTAGTAGTGTGCGCTATTAAGGTTCTCTGCAAGCCGCTATAGTTTTGTGTTTTTACAGTGACAAAAACCCAACTATACAACGATTTCAGGATATAGTGGCTTTAGAGATCACAGCTACAGTACATAATACTTTAGTAGTCATATGAACACTATTATAGAACTGTTTTGCTCTATAGTAGCGTTTTTGGGACATATATTTATAGATTTAATAAGCGCTTTAGTAGTTTTTAAATCCCTATTATATCTCATAGCTGTAAACGTCACAATGACTCTTTTATATTACAAAACTGTTGTATAGTGGTTTTGTTTTTTCTTTTAAAAGACAACAGCGTTATAGTTGAGTTTTTATGTCTTTTATAAACCGAGTTAGATACATAAAGGTAGAAAACGACTACTTGTAAATGATAAATTTGATCTGTAATGGCTACTTATATCTTGCTTATATAAGTTCAGGTCTAAGCCACATAATGTGGTTCCGTACAAAATATTTTTATATTAATGAATTGATAAAAAAGACCCCAGTGATATTAGTGATTGTAGTTCAGTTTATCATCAATGATTTAATACAAGCATAAAATCTAGATGGTTTAGATATTTATCGACATCCATTATTAGCACATTTTTTTACCAATCACACTGAAAAAGAAAACAACAGTAATGACTACATCCAAATTTAAAAAAATCCTATGTTTTTCTAAAGAGTTTGTATGTGCAACTGGGTCACAGCAAAATTCTTTTGAAACCCTAATTTTAATCATGATGGCGGTGAATATTTCGTCGTAAGTTCTATAGTTAGCCTATAAAAGCGTCGGATTTACTTCTTGGCTTTATAGTAGTAACTATGGTGAATATCATAATATTTTATTAAAATATTTTATTAAAAACATAAATAAATAGAGGGGGCATTTAATATTCCTCATTAACCTAATACTATTCTAACGGTAAAACTTCCGTCAAATATACTTTTTGCACTAAGGACCGAATTATTCGACATCTAAATGACGCATATTAATATAAAGTCTTTATTTATCACCATATTACTTAGTACCGTTTTTGTGAAGTAAACACACAACAAAACCACTCACAACAGTTGATGGAAAACTTGATAGCAAATTGCGTAGTAAAAGAACTATGAATTCTACTATAGTATAAAAATGCACTATAATAGAATTTTAAATACTACTATAGTATAAAACAAGCACTATAATGGAATCTCAAATGCTACTATAGTATAAATTAACACTATAATGGCGTTACTGACAACAAATTAGCACAAGAGTCATGCATTACATCACTTTTATAGACCTAAAACGTCACGACTGACACTGCTACAGGTCTACTATATCACTGAATGGCACATAAGATGCGCCATTTCGGCTTTATACAACCTTCTTAGGTCTTTTATAGGACCTTAGGTGGTATTTAGGAAACGTTCTATCGACTACTATAGTACCACAAATTGTTACTTGGTAGGAATTTCACAATATGCCTGATCTTACGATCGGCCGCCGACATCTACACAGCTTACAGACCCACTTGTAAGTAGGTATTTATTTAGTTTTAAAACTAGCCTAGAAAAATAATTAGTTAATATTATTATAGTCAAACCATTTGTTTTTCATAAGGTCCATAGCATTTAATTGAACAAAATTGTCTGTTGACATCCAAAACTACCGTATTGCAAAAAAATAATTAAATAAAAATGTACCGTAATTTGGTACTAGTTGGTACTAGTTCACTAGGGCTCATAACTAGTGGTAGTATAGGTTATCACCTGACAAAATTAAGTTTTAACGTAAGGTTTTAGGCGGGTGGCAAGACGTACACAGAGCTTCATCAAATTGCTCACGGATATGGTTCGGATTTTCGATAAAAAAAAAACAGTAATAGAACCGGGAATTCTCTCGGAATATGAGGATGCAAAAGCGTATTCTCCGTACATTTTTAGCTAAGTATGCTATTCACTTATGATTATGAATCAAACACTTTAACACAAACACGAAGTTTAAAACCTTTCTTTATTATATGCTTTTATAATATTACTTGTTTAAAGAATCGGCAGCGACAAAATAATTAGGTACATTCTTTAAAGATAGGTATGTACGTATGTGGAAAATAACAATATGTACCTACATACTTATCTACACGTAAACCAAGATATATTTTTCCTTATGAACTCTTATAATGTGACGCCATGCCAGCGTGACGGGAATAAGTAATGGACTCATCACACGCCCAGAAAGGACAGTCATCGCAAACGGCTCGGACTCATCTACTTGTCCAAAGGAAGGTCACTGAACAAGCTTAAGTCACGTAGTCACTCATTATACCTAACCCTAACTTTACCTTACTACATTAAGTAACTTAAGACACGACTTAACGTTCATACACTTCCTGAAAATTTTATACATCAAATATTTTTCAAATTAAAATATAATGTTTAGATATTAAGAACGTTTTACATGACATTGTTTACATTTATATGACTAAATTTCATACTCCAACCGACTATGATCAGGGACAGGAACCGGTTACCTTAACCAGGGTTTTTCATAGGGTTATTTTAGAGGTGTTTATAAAAACCCCTACCATAACGGTAACCGCTTAATAAGGTAACACTTTGATTCGGTAACCGTATCAGATCGAGTTAACCTCTGTTACCGGTAACCGAAATAAAAACCCAGTCTATTCAGTTACCTCATTATGAGGTTTTTGACCAGTTCAAACGATTGTAATCTTTACGCACACTTAAATTCAACTTATTATTGAATAACCGAGGTTGGCATGGGCGGTCTATGAAGCCTCCAGCACAAACAAGTTTTTTTGCCTTTCCTTTGTTTATCTTTATACCTACCTGTGTGGTGTGTTCTTATTATAAATATTATTAATTATTATATTATAACTAAAATAATTAAAATAAATAAATTAAATAAGTTTAATAAATTAAATAAATTAAATAAATTAAATAAATTAAATAAATTAAATAAATTAAATAAATTAAATAAATTAAATAAATTAAATAAATTAAATAAATTAAATAAATTAAATAAATTAAATAAATTAAATAAATTAAATAAATTAAATAAATTAAATAAATTAAATAAATTAAATAAATTAAATAAATTAAATAAATTAAATAAATTAAATAAATTAAATAAATTAAATAAATTAAATAAATTAAATAAATTAAATAAATTAAATAAATTAAATAAATTAAATAAATTAAATAAATTAAATAAATTAAATAAATTAAATAAATTAAATAAATTAAATAAATTAAATAAATTAAATAAATTAAATAAATTAAATAAATTAAATAAATTAAATAAATTAAATAAATTAAATAAATTAAATAAATTAAATAAATTAAATAAATTAAATAAATTAAATAAATTAAATAAATTAAATAAATTAAATAAATTAAATAAATTAAATAAATTAAATAAATTAAATAAATTAAATAAATTAAATAAATTAAATAAATTAAATAAATTAAATAAATTAAATAAATTAAATAAATTAAATAAATTAAATAAATTAAATAAATTAAATAAATTAAATAAATTAAATAAATTAAATAAATTAAATAAATTAAATAAATTAAATAAATTAAAAAATTAAATAAATTAAATAAATTAAATAAATTAAATAAATTAAATAAATTAAATAAATTAAATAAATTAAATAAATTAAATAAATTAAATAAATTTAATGAATTAAATAAATTTAATAATTTTAATAAATAAAGTCAATAAAATCAACAAAATATGAATAAAGTAAATAAAATAAACAATTTTTTTAGTATTTTTTTTAGTTCTGACGGCACTTTCTAAAACTACTTTAATGTAGCAAACCAGTAAGCAACCGATAATAAAGGTTACCATAACTGAATGAAAACCTGTTAAAAACCCTTAACAAAAACCCTATCGCGATGGGGTTTTGAGATTAACTCGGTTAAAGGTTAGGGTTACCGTTTCAATAAGGTTACCATTACAATCAGGTAACAGTATGATAGGGTTACCGAATGATAAGGTAACCGAATCGATTGGGTTACCGAATTGATAGGATTAAGCGTAAAGAGGGGTTTTCCGGTCCTTGACTATGATACGTTGCTATAAGAACAAACTATTTACACGAATTATTATCGTATTACTGCGATAATGCGATTGACTGACTTCGTATCATACCTAGTTCCGACGAACCGCAGGATGCAAGCATAGGACTAGGAACTATGTAGATACCTGACTAGTTACGTTCCTTTTTCATCGTCGTTCATTAAGTACCACTTTTCAGTTTCAGCTAATTATTTTCCTCGAGGTTCTTCTTTGGCGGAGAAATGTCGAAAATACTGGCTCCTCCCGTGAACTGTCCCAATTGTCGCCTAGTATATGTGGGCGTGAAGGTGTCTCTTGCTCCAGTTTGGCTCTGTTGGCGTCGAGCCATCCAATAATAATATGTTATTGGATCACGAGGACCCCAGTGTCTTGTGGGATTGAAGGAGGACTTAATTTTCTGAAAATATACATTTCCACTTGAGTGTCTCCTTTTTACATTTTAATTTATAAATAATAATCTTATACTTATATCTACTAAAGATATTTAGGAGAGAGTGGAGCAGACACATAATTTTTTTTTTTATATATTTTAGCGTAGGTTTACCTATAATTAGGCGGTATTAAAAGACAATTGAATCATAAAAGGCTTTAATTAGGATTTATCGCTTTTAATTTTCTGAATAAAAAAATGTGCCTAAACGAGAAATGAAATATATGTAGGTACATAATTGTTTGGATTCAGTTTAGGACAACCAAGCTGAGATGGGTCATAAGAGTCATAAGTAGGTACTTATATACCTAATATTTCCGTGGTCCTCAGGCCTATGTCACAAGATAGACAAGGTTTTATCCTCAACAAGACGGAACTTACTTCAGGAAAAGTACGAGCATTTCGTGATAAGCATTGCAAAGCAGCTTGCAAATAACAGGAAATCAAAACATTAAAACTAATTTGATAGATTTTATAAGATTCGTAATCCTCATTACCAAACATCGGATTCTAGGGGGCAAATTGTATGACGGATAGGGATCCCGTCATACAATTTGCCCCCTAGATTCCGATGTTTGCTCATTACACTTTAATGACTTACCCCAAATAAATCGAATTGAACTTGTTTAGCGACAGACGCCGCAGCTAATGCAAAGAAAACTGTAGCAGCCACTGATGCTGTAGCCAGAATAGTGATAGCATCCCACGGGGCTTCCGTCCATTGTTCGTCACCGAGGAATATGGCCACCAGCCACCACACAGTGACCGCCAACATGGCAACAGGCGTGGCGAACCAGCCAAACACCCACGGTTTCGCTAATGCCCGCCCTGTTAAAAACTCCACGTCCTCCACCAATAACTTCCAGCCTGTAGTTGAAATGAGATAATTATCTTAATTTTAGTTTATTTATTTATTTTACATTCTGATATTTAAAACGTCTAGGGTAGAATTTACAATTAGGGTTCGTGCTCGTGTGCAACTGGTGCGCCGTTATTGTTTAATATTAAACACAGTTCTCGCTTTACTAAATCGGGCCTATGTAACTATATGACACGAGTTGTTATTATTAAAACAAGTCGAATCCACATATAGTAGAAAAATCAGAAGTCTTATTTGACTTGAGAAAGTGGCTTCGGTGATGTCAAATTTTAAGTCGGTTTAGGTCTTTTAATATATTTGTTAGTTCAACCAATTTGAAATTATCACCTAAACCCACCCACCCATGTCACCCAGGGGCATATTTTGAAATTTGGCGCCCGGGCCAATAAGTTTTGCCGCCCCAGAAGTTAAAGAAAAAAACAATTTAAACAAAAAAAATACAGAAAGTTTAATTATTTTTGACGTGAAACGTTAGGTAAACGTCTTTAAAAAACCATAGAAGGGGGGTCGGACAAAAAACCAGACGTAATGAAGTGTTATGGCGTGGTGGCATGTATCTCTGTAACTATGTTATTTTAATACCTTAATAAGCTGTAAAAAACTAAAAAAGTGGCCTATTTTACAGAAATTGTACGACTGCCGTGTGCGAAAGTTGATGCACAAAACTGACGCAAAATACCTCGTATGAAGCAAAAACAGTTCTTTACGATCCCTTTTAACCCTAGTAGAACATGTTCATCTCCTACAATAATGCATCATAATTTATGGCCGCGGCGGCGCTATAGCGGGTACAGGGCGCCTGAGACTGTAATCTTAGAATGCTCTTGCATACGGGGCGCATGCGGCGCCCTTTACACTGTAAGGTCGGGCAAAGCTCTTACCTACAGGGCGTCTGCGGGGTCTTTTGAACTGTAGAGTCAGGCTTCTTACATTCATAGGCCCCCTTTTACACTATAAGGTTTGCTCACTCTGATTTACAGGGCGCCTGCGGCAAACTCGACATTGTAAGGTCGCGCGAAGCGCGCTCTTTCATACAGGGCATAGTCTAATAAAACATGGTCTTCTCTTACCAGAGTGACACAAGCCTACGTCACACTAACATTGCCACTTTATATAACGCTATCGCATTATGATAATACCAGGGCTATATGTAGCGCTGTCGCATGATGACGTAGCCTTGTGTCAGTCACGTGACCACGAAAAGACGGGAAGAGAGTACCAGGCGGAGTATATTATTATACCATGATACAGGACACCTTACAAGTTTACATTGTGCAATAACTTTTCCACGTAAACCACTGCGGCTGTGTCCCTGATACAGCCTATCCCTATTATTTATGTTAATTTTAATTTGATATTAACGAGAAAAAAAAATGTAAGAAGTAAAAATTGGTTGAATGGCGCCAAAACCAATACAAAATGCAATCGGCCAGGGGCGGCGATCGCCGCCCCTGCCGCCCCTGGTGGGTTGGCGCCCCGGGCCATGGCCCGGATGGCCCTAGGGTAAATACGCCCCTCTCCTACAGTCACTTTTTTGAGCCAAAGTGAATCCTATTGGTCGCTTTTTATTATTTACCGTGGACGTTAACATCCATTGCATGCCGTTACCGTCCATCAAAAGTAAAAAGCAACAGCATACAATTTTATACAAGTGGCTGTAAAACGTGTCGTCGCCGTAAATGTTCACAACAAAGTATAAAAGCGAAATACGGCAGATGAAACTTACCGTAAATGAATATGAAAGCTAGAAACTCTAAAACAGTTGCTATGCAGATGAGAAGAGGGACCGCAGTGTCTTCTAGCACAGATAAAGCGGGTAGCCCTCCGACCAACACTCCCAGCGCTGCCGCCGCGCCGAAAAACGACCCCGTGAACGATATCAACCGCCACCCTTGCCCGCCCACTCGCCGGCAGTTGTCGTACAGTGGAAATAATTGTACTAGCTAAAACATAATAAACAAGCAACGGATCAACCACATTTATATAATGTCGCACTGTTTATTGACCACAATTCATGCAATACACATTCGCATTTCACCATGCAAAAACCGGCTGTTCACATATGTAATTTTATCTCTAATGATACTTATAAATTTAACAACATATTATATTCATGAGAGTAAATACGTATAGGTACGTTAAGGTCAAAATACGATAAACTGTTAGGTCGTGGGAGGTTAAGAAACACACACAGTTACCTATTTCTAAGTAGGCAAGGGGCGGTAATAAAAAAGTAAAAGACAGTATTATTTACTTACCATTGAAATTATTCCCGAAAAGAATAACAAGGCGTATACAAGTATTGGCCAAATGTTGTGAAAGCTGTGATACTCCGCTGCTCTGTACATCTGCACGAGCACGGCCAGGGCGGTCTCGTCGCGGTCCTCGCCGCCGCCCGCTACGCTCAACCAGAACACTGCGCCGAGCCAGCTACATACCACATTCGCTGTGACCAGTAACCACGACGTTCTACGAAACCAAAAATCAGTGCGACTCAATGTTTACTTAACGTCAATCATTATACAGGGCTTTGCAGGGTAGATACATTCGTAGAGGACGAATTTGTATACATTTATAATATATTATTATAATAATTGAAATAGATTTTCTAAATATATATCGATCTAATATATATATGTAGTAAATATTAGTCTTACACATAATATATTGACTAATAAGTCTCACAGTAAGCTGAAGAAGGCTTGTGTTGCGGGTACTCAGACAACGATATAATATATATAATATACAAATACATAGAAAACACCCATGATACCGTAACAAATATCTGTGCTCATCACACAAATAAATGCCCTTACCGGGATTCGAACCCAGGACCATCGGCTTCATAGGCAGGCATTATAGTGCATTTTGTCATTAACTTAAAATACACATTGAGTACGTTTTTCCTCACCGCTGAACGTCGGCATTTGAATATATCGCGGTGCCGGACGATATTAGGAAGCCGCCAGCCGTTTGCGATGACAAAACAGCTTGAATAACGGCGCTATGCCATATTTTCGACTCCAAATAATGAAGCCAGTCATGTTGCCTTTGAAACATTGCCAAATTGCTCCTGCTCCCAATACAACTAGCAATTACAACCATTAGTATCAATACTAATGGTCCCAAAGCATATAATATCCGTTTCATCAATTTTATGGGGTTGTAAAATCTGGAAATCGAAACAAGTATTTTAAATAGATTTTTTCGGTTTGTCGGTGATCGCATCAGGTAACACTTATTAATTCAGAAACTGAAAAACCGTTACTGAATAAAACTAAGACACTCATACTATGTTAGAACGCTTTCTGACCTGGGGGTCTAGCCAAGATGACAATCGACACAAAACGCCAAACGAAAAGTGAAAATGTATCGGGATATGACAGATGCTACGAAAAGTCACGTGACTATTTCCATACATTATATCAACTATGTCATCTTGGCTAGGCCCCGAGATTCAACTTAATTTAGTAAACATTCCAACAAGACGAGGGGACGATTGGTATAGTAGGTAAGGTAGGTACACCGCGCAAGAATGTGTTAAATTTTACTTACTTACATAAAAGGAAAAATAATCCATAAAACTATGGTCAACATAGACAAAGCCAAGTAATATTCAGGCTGCTCCGCTAGCGGCGCTAAAAAAGTGGAACTGTAACAGAATAGTTAGTAAGGATACTATATTAACTACCTATTCAAATAATACATGCCTACATTAGATAAAGTTTCGATACATTTACGAGTATGCGTGATAAAAACAATGAGCTTACTTCAAGCATGTTATTTCAGTGGATTCATATTTGTCTTCTTCCTGTCGATGAAAAAAAGACTGTTAAAATTATTCACGCAAAGTAGGTAGGTACTTATTTGATTATTTTTATTGGATTGGAACTTACTGATATCACAATAGGCTCCGTGCATTCCCATATGGGAATAGATCTATTTACGGTAAAGAGAAGATAGAACAGTACCGAAAGAGCAACATATATTATTGAGTATAAGCTTGCAATGTATGAAATGAGTAATCTTATGTAGCCAACACCTGAAACAAAAACCTCAAAGAAATCAAATAAATAGTAACATGAACTTAGATAAATAGTAACATTTTATTTATTTATTTTACTTAAACTTGATTGCACATCAAACAAAGGTACAAATGTCGGACTTTATGCCTCATGGCATTCTCTACCAGTCAACCATAGGGCGAAACAGAAAAATGTCAAGGTGGGTGCAGTGAGAACCTTTTAGAAGCCAACAAGTGCTACAGAATACATTTTAATATCGATAGGGATCTTTTTAATTTAACGCTTTTTTAACCCTTACGGCCCTCATCGATGTAACCGCCGCCATACGTTTTGTGAAAACATAAATAGTAGACAACAAGTAGAGTTACACCAGGAAAAGTCTGCAGAGATTTTGATAGCACACGCAGTGCAGGTGTTATCTTAAATCTTGAACGTCAAAACTTCTATGAAATTATCACGTACCTGTAAACAACACTGGCACTGCGTATATGTGTGTGTCAAAATTTCTGCAGACTTTTCTTGGTCTAACTCTGGGTACCTACCTACCTATAGACAGTTACCGCAGAATGTAATAGCAGGTGTAGTGCCATCGAGCGCCATTTACTTAAGCTGCCAAATTAGAGGGCATACATTTTGCACTTCTTTACGAATCTGTGTAAGGATTTTGTTTCGTCTATGTCTATGATATAAACAGCTCGAACGAAGTTCAAAGTAAATAAATGTTTTGTTTTTACTAAGTTAAGCTAAGTTACAAAAAGTATATGGATAAAAGGGTGACATACCTTTAAAGAAAGGCACAGCTCTCCAAACGCCAACTGCGTCTTGTTGACTAAGTTGTCCTATAGTCAGCTGCAGTAGCGTAGCCGGGAGAGCAAAAATGACCATGGCAATGCTCAACACCAATAAGTAAGACACCCCACCGTATCGGTACGCCTCGCGGGGAACCCTCCACGTACTGTTAAAGCTGACTGCCACTGCCAACGTGCACAAGTGCGCTCGTACGGCCTCCCAATTCATCCGGCCCTACGAAAGATAACATCAGACAAACTAGTTATTCAAAATCTACATCTCGGCACCACTAAAACAAAGCTAACTGGAAATTATTCGTTGGTGACAGGAGAGTTGTGAGTAGAGATATATGCCACGAATATTCGGCAACTATTCGGTATTCGGCCTATTCGGCCAGTTTGCCGAATATTCGGTATTCGGCCGAAAGTTGCCTACTATTCGGCCGAATATCTATTGCACCTACATAAAAAGAATAGTTACACAAAAAATAACCAATGACTAAGTCTATTTTTTTATTCGGTAGACTAAAATGACATTTCCTAGCACAAACATAAAATAACATTTCATAGTATGAAATGTCATTTTAGTCCACCGAATAAAAAAATAGACTTTAGGTATAATATTTAAAATGTATTCTTGGAAAGTAGTTAAATACGAAGACACGTTTTTGGGCATTTGTTGATTACAAAATATTTTATTATTAACATAGATCTGATTTGTTTGACCCTAAACTACATTATGTAATAAATTCTGTTCAACATAAAAATATATCTTAGCAAACGTTATGCTTAGTTGGCGAACAGTTTTCATAATAATTGTGACTCAAAATATTCGCATGTCATGCCGAATATTCGGTCGCCGAATATTCCGTATTCGGCCGAGCGAGGAGCCGAATATTCGGTATTCGGCCAAATTCACTATTCGGGGCATCTCTAGTTGTAAGAGGGGGGGGGGGGGGGGGCTAAGGTACTTTTGGGTGAAACAATTCAATCAATACCCTTTTCAGGTTGCCATGTGTTTCTATAAATTAATTGTAACAACTGTTTGCCATGGTTCGCAATAAACGATTTCTGATTTTACTAAATACTTGCGTGATAGTAAACATCTTTATTGACAAACAATTACTTGGTCGTTTTAATACGAGTAGGTATATCTATCATAGTACACTGTAATCCAAAATGGGAGCACTAGCATAATATACACTTCAAATTATATATTTACCTTTAAATTTAAAAAATTCATTGATTTCTATTTTACTCTACACTCTTTAAAACTCATACTCATAGTATACTGAAGCAGGTAAAATTGTAAGTGCACCACAAAGCCGTTCGAGATCGTATTGGGCAACATTTTGCAGATAAACTAGAGATAAACAGATAATAATCAGTTACGTTTCTAAAATATATCGATCGTTGAATCGACGCACTGGGGACGTTCAAGTGGAGCTCTATTTGCTCTAGAAATATCGGCCGACCATCCAGTTCTGAGATATAGATGCGGCATATTTAACATGAATATGTGTACACGATCTTATCTACATAATAATAAGGTCGGGTATCTACTCGTATCTCGTGCACGAGAGGCCTTTGCCCAGGAGTGAGACGAATATAGGCTAAAACTAATACTGCTAAAAATTGGGCTTGACTGACCGCAGTTATAGTCACAAAAGTATCAAGCATCAATAAAACATTTAAAGCCTAATAGGTTTTAAAATGTGCCATCTAATAAGAATTTATCTACAATGCTTTTATGATGCTTTAATTGTGCTTTAGTGCATATGACAGCGGCCAGGAAAGTCGGATTTTACGTTTGAAAGCCATAAATAGCAAAGGTGACAAAATAGCGAGTAACGCGGTGCTGTCTGAAGGTTGTCTATCTTGTATATTTACTAGTCTCGGCTATAATGAAGATTAACTAGACTTTTTGACACTGACTGGTGAAACTTTAATGCAAATTAAATAAAAATTGATGCGTATTTCCAGTTGAAAAGTTGAGTTGGATTGAAATAAAATAAATATGATGAGTTTCACCGTAAGCTTTAATTTATATTGTAGATAAAATAGGTTTACAACTAATTTATATTTCACAATTTAATTACAGATATAGAGCCTAGGTGCATTGCGTTGCGTTAATAAGTAAAATAAGACACAGTGTTATTTATAATGTTTACACTCCTTCGTCAGGATTAAGTGTTCATGTTTTTAGTGTAAAAGGCTTATAAACGACGATAAGTATATTTATCTATATCGTTTTACACAAAATAAATCACCATTTTGGTGTTTCAGTTATACATATATCGTAACGGTGCAATTAGTACAGCTAGAAGTAATATCCTTAAAACATTGCGCATCCCCTTTATAAAAAGTTAATTTACTCTACCACTACATTAGGAGATTACCATATTAAATAAAATAGACTAAAGGTGTAACAATATTTAACTAGATACAACTACATACCACTTTAATTCAGTCAAAATGTCGCCATTATAAACAGTTACATGCACGTTTAGATCTTCTTCACCGGAAAATATCTGGTAATTGATTAAGACTTTATGAATTTATACGATTCCCGTCTGCCGGCCATTATATGTATAGTATACATAAGTACTTGTTTAATTAAACGGTACCTCTGCAAAAGGCGCCTGAATCATATAAGTGCATGCCGGCTCCTACACTAGTTTCAAACAAGTTATATGTAACATAAATGTTACCTCTCAACAGACTTGCCTAGTGGGTTATATTTTAACAACATTGATTTACATGATGTAAAGTAAAAGTAACATTTAATAGAAATATGCTCGTATTTTACAACTCCAATCTTCAATAATATTTAATCATTTATACACATATAATGTAAATATTAAAATTAATATTGTAGGGATTACAATATCCTTAACGGATTTAATAGAAAAATTAAAAAATATCAGATAAAGAAATAAATGTACCTAAATATGCAAGTAAAGTTTCTACCAGCAGCGTTATTTCATTGCTAATCTGTGCGGAAATAGAAGAGTCGTAGATTGTATGGGCCCCCTACATTTCACTTCTCCTCTTTCCGCACAGACTCTACTGTACCTATATACCTATAGTTGTTTTTGTAAGAAACAACGACAAACGCCAAAATGTCAATGTCAGCAGATAACTATTGATGTATGTATTTACGATAAAACGAAAATTGTAACCATTTGCCATTTTCATTTTTGATAGTTTGATAGTTTATTTTAGAGTCTAAATGCAAAAAAAAGGAAACATTTAACTATAATGTTTGTTACAATAGCCCCAATGCCCGCCGAGACCAGTTCACGGCTGCTGCACACGTGAATAGATTCCAGCAGGCGTTCTACATAACATCAAACTTGTCTTAAAGGGCCTCTGCGATGTTGGCTTTGGCCCCACACACGCCTCCTAAAGGTCCGGGACCGGTCCGGGTCCCGAGATATGGAAACACCTACAAATAATAATAATAAAAAACCATACCTAATGAAAATGTGATGTTTCAAACATGCAGCAATGTAAACGTTAAAAAATGTTTAAAATTTAAATTAATTTACAGCCAGGTGTAGGTGTGCTGACTCTACTTGTACTTATTTATCAGTGATTGTTGTAGCCTCAGCATATCTGGGTGTTGTGATTAATGATTATGGCATAAGCTACGAGCAAGTTATGCAACTAAACACGTAATGAAGAAAACATTACGATTACTGGGTACCGTTGAGGCGGAACTAGTATACTTATAATATGAAATTTAAAAGCTATTCAAGAAAAAAAGACCTTTCATAACTGACCACTTTCTAATATAATGATATTCATTTTAATATTCAATTCCTAGTAGCCTCTATGCATTTAACGTCAATGACAGTAGAAAACGGAATAATAAATGCAAATGTAAGTAAAATACCGCAAGTATTCGTTTGAACCTGTAATTTCTACATATTTTCTTACTTTTCTATTGGTGTTACAAATTAACGACTTTGTGTGGCCCCACGATGTTTTTGTATCTGTCAGTGGTTACTTATTAATACAAAACTTGCATTTAACACTTTGGAGGGTAGACCTCGTGGCCTACATCGGAAACTTATACATTACGTTTTGTAAACGAAACTCAAAATAGTAAGTACAGAGGTGGTCGGGAAGTGTAATACAGTGTAGGGTGTGTGTGATGGCGATGGGTAAGTACTAGAAGGCGTGCGCGTGGCGGCAGACGCCGCAGCCGAGCGCGAATTCCTCGCCGGTGGGCGGGTGCTGCACGTGCAGCGGGCACTCCTCCGGCGAGCCCGGCAGCTGCTCGCCTTTCGGACCTACGTATATACAATATACATATAGAACACACGTTTATACTTTACAGCCTGACATCATTCTACATTCGTATTTGGCCTTCGCCATTTTGCGGATTTTCAGTGGTATTAATTTATTTTACTGGCGGGGAGTACTCATTGACAACAGACGTCGACTGTCATCGAATGTTGAACATACACAAGAAAAAAACGGTCAAGCGCAGTGTAGGCGGGTTCCGTTATAGAAGATTGTTAAAAAAGAGATGAAATATTAAAGAACTATTGAGCAAAATAAGCAATTTTTGTCTTACATTTTACTTTATTTACATGAATAATGCCAAATAACTTTAAAAACCCATTTAATGTCGTAATAACGTATAACTGTGACTGCACATCTTTATACTAAGAATGAAGGGAAGACTTATTGCGATAACTCAAAAACGGCTAAACTGATAATGTTCGCTACAGTTTTCATTTAATAATGTCTAGCTTAACTCTATTTGCACGATTTTTCATATTTTTGGGCCCATGGTTCAAAAGTTGGAGGGTGGTCACAATTGTTGTTCTTTCGGAGCGATTATTTCCGAAAATATTCAATTTATCAACAAATGGTTTGGTATGTTCAATGCCTGCCGTGCACTGGGGTAGTTGATGCTTTAATCTTTTCCGTACCTGCTGGGCACTGGGGTAATTGATGCTTTGGTATGTTGGTGACTCGTTGGAAATCATCATGGCAGGCGTTGCAGAAGTGCGATGTGCCGAAACAGAAGAAAACGGCCACCTGCAAATACACAACATTGCGGCAGGTAGGCTATAGAAGCAGTAAAGATTTTTTCTATCTTTGGAGAATCGGAAGGATGACAGCTATGCAATTTTTTAGGTAATCATTTTGGTAAAATTTAAAGGTCGACAACCAGTTTGAACACGAGGTCCAAGGAAGCGACTACTTACCCTACCAGATACCTAACCGCAGGCAGGGTAGGGCAAGGCACAGGTACTATAAAGCAAGATATCCGACCGCATATAGTATGCTTGTTCGTTCACACGAAAGGTGTCCATTCGAAAAGTTTAGTGGTGTACTGAACTAGCCTTGATATGGGTTTCCCTAACTTGTAACCCACTCGTGCTTAAGTCGTCAATATCAACATATATAAAAAGAAAGTGTTGATCAATATGAATGAGAGTGTATACCGAGCAGCAGTAGCGGCACTTGTACTCGAGGAAGTCGGCGCCGTGCTTGGGGCAGGTGCGCGCACCGGCCACGTCGCTGCAGGCGCCGCACACCAGCTCGGCCGGCTCCCACCAGCCGCTCGTCTCCGCCTCGCACCGCGCCAGCCCTCCAAAGTACGCCTGTACGACGATTCGTTATTGAGTATTTCTATTCAAAATGGTACCCCCGAGTTAGGTTTTGGAATTTTACATTATTTTCTCTATAAATCACGAGCTCTTTCGATCATAATACGAGAGTCTTCATAATTTCATACTGTATTTTGTTCGTCAGTTTTGTTACTTAACCACGTAATGTAACCAAATGGACCAAAATATCTAATTGGGGGCATTTTTATTCTCGGTAAGGATGGAAAATTGGAAAGTGCTCGTGATTCTGAAAATTCCCAATTATAACACAAAGTTGCGGTGTACAACTTCAAATAGAAATGCCCTGTTAGAATTAGAATAGCTGAAAGAGATGGCGTTGTACAGCGCCATGTTTTGTGGTCACTGGATTATCAAGCGTCATCTTTTGATAGTTACCGCATAATGTACGGAGCTGTACAGAGTCAGCTGTCATTCGAAGTAAAAACCAATTTGTATTAGACTGAACCCATCTTATACAATCAATTACTCTTTAATAAAGATTACTAGACATAACTATATGAAGGCAATTTTTCATTTAAAAAAATCTAAATACTCTGTTAATAATAGACATAAAGTTTAATAGAATAAAACGCAAATTTTTACGCTGCACCTTTACAGGCGAAATACATTTTTTGAGTAGAGATTCAAGTAAGAAATTCGTGATATATATGTTTCCGGGTCGTTATCTTTTATTGTATTGTCAATGCCTGGTATTTGTTCAAGACACTATACCTTGCCACATTTATGGCAGACGTAGTAGGCGTATCGTTCCATGGCGTATAGGGCGGGGTCTAGGGGGGTGCGCGCGCGGCCGGCGCCCGCGCTGCCGGCCGCCGTCGCCGTCGCCAGCCCCTCGTACTCCAGCCGCATCAGCGCCTTGCGCCGCACCTCCTCGCGCAGCCTTCTGATCGGCGCTAGCAACTCCTCCAGTGTCCAGTGGCACATATCCTCCTAGTATATTTTAAAACTTATTTTTACTGTTTAATATAAATATTGTTAATAATCAAAACACATACTAAAACGAGCAAAACTAAAACAAGTTAATCACTGAACCAAATGAACCTGAATTTCCTCCAATCAGATGAGAGAAGTGCGTACCGTAAAACGGGGTAAAAAGACACGATTTTCAACTTCAAGGACGATTTTCGCCAATATTCCAAATGATAAAAGTAATAATTTTGATATCATTTTTTGAGTCTTGGTTAGTTCTTCAATTTTGCATCTGTGAAATAAATTTTTACCAACCCAATTCAGAGAAAATCAAAGAAAACTACTTGTTTTCTCCATATCTTTAAAACGGGGTCGATAGACACAAGAAAGGGGTGAATAGAAATATTAAGTTTCTTAAGTTTCAGTTATCATAGGCATCGAATTTGGTCATTATTATGTGGATACTCTATTGGCAAATGGTATATCTGTTAAATAGCTATTTGACTCAAAATTATTTTTTCGTGTCTTTTAACCTCCAAGGCGTGTCTTTACACCCCTTTGTTGTATCTAATCACCCCCTATGGCGTAACTGTTCACCCCATATGCGTGTCCACTAACCCCTTTATCACGTAAATTTGCTTGTTATTGGTTTTTTGCAAAAAAGTGCTTTATTACAAATAAATTTAGTGATATTATTTATTATTTAGGTACTACAGATACTAAATTACCAGGTTAGCTAACTTTTACTTAGTTAATGTTAAAACATTTACAGCTAGAACAAAGTTCAGACAGGCTTCATTTCTTAACTCGGCGAGACCTTACTTTAGAGTCAAAAAAATCTAACTTTTAGGCAGTTTGATTAAGTTCTTTTGGTATCAATGTCGAGAATAAATAGTCTACTATATAGGGATTCCAAAACATCCAATTTTAGAGATGTACGTTTTTAAATATAACAACTTGAAAGAATAAGTTCAAAATGTCTCTATTCACCCCGCGATTTCTATAGACCCCGTTTTACGGTACTCGTGGAACCTTCTTATTATTCGAATATCAGGACAATATGAGGAGGAAACCCGGGAAACGTAATTAAAAACAATAACTCTTATATAGCTCACACTATACATAGAACTACAAAATGATATAGTTGAATCATCGAGAGCGTGGAATTGCATATGTAGTAGTATTGTTTATTTACAGGCATTTTATATTTGAATTTTCTATTTTCTTGTACTATCAGCATACAACCACTACAAATGCAATTCCATCTTCTCGATAATTCAACTATACTAAAGATAACATGACTTACCTTACATATGGGGCACATGGAGAACGAGAATGTGATCCTGGGCCCTATCCATTTATTGGCTAACACTTTCTTACAGCAGTGCAGGTGGAACACGTGTCCACATTTCAACTGTTGACAATGGATATAGTTCATATTGTGATTTATACAAATAAAATAGGAGACGAACAGGTGAAAAACCGGACAAGTGCGAGTCGGACTCGCCCACCGAGGGTTCCGTACTTTTTAGTATTTGTTGTTATAGCGGCAACAGAAATACATCATCTGTGAAAATTTTAACTGCCTAGCTATCACGGTTCATGAGATACAGCCTGGTGACAGACAGACGGACGGACGGACGGACAGCGGAGTCTTAGTAATAGGGTCCCGTTTTTACCCTTTGGGTACGGAACCCTAAAAAAGGAATAAATAATCAAAAATATATCATATAATTATGTAGGTGGTGTATGTATGTGGGTGGTGTATGTATGTAGGTGGTGTATGTATGTAGGTGGTGTATGTATGTGGGTGGTGTATGTATGTAGGTGGTGTATGTATGTAGGTGGTGTATGTATGTAGGTGGTGTATGTATGTAGGTGGTGTATGTATGTAGGTGGTGTATGTATGTAGGTGGTGTACGTATGTAGGTGGTGTATGTATGTTAGGGTGCAGCGTCATTGTATGGAAAAAAATAAAAAAATAATTATCAATGTGGAACCGGTACCAAAAGTTGCAGTTTGTCATGTAGATTATAGTGATTATATCATGATTCAAAATAAACACTACTTTTAGCCCTCTACTCGGCCGCTAAAGAAATTAATAAGGATAAATTTTCATCAATTATTAAAATATACTATTTCACTAATATGTGTACATTTTATTGAAATTATATAATACATAATAAGCGTATAATAAGTTATTACCAAAATTTTTGTGCATTATTCAATATTTATGCAATAATATAATTTCAAAATTTCATATTAAACAGCAGTTTCATGCAAAACAAGGAAAATGCTACAGTGTCAAAAAAATATATGAGTTATTTTTTTTAGACATTCTTTTGTCCAAGTAACGCTGTTATTGATTACGAAAAGTATAATTTTACTGCAAAAAAAGGGTTACTTATGTGTTTAAATAAGCGTTAAATTTCGCCCTTCGGCGTCGCTTACGCCCTTTTTGGGTCATGTTCACACGTATGTTAGGCATATATATACTTATATCAGTATTCTTTTTATTATCTTATCATATTCAAAATAGTTTTCACGATTCTGTTATGGGTTGTAAACTCCAATTTGTGCACAATATCCGGGTTAAAGGGCATTTTCCATAAAACCCCTATTTACGTGGTTTTACCGTGTCATAAAAATATACGTTATAAACAAAAATAAGTATAGGAATCGAGTATATTTGTATGAAAATGATGTTATTTAATGAATAAAACTTGTTTTAAAAAAAATAAGCATAAATTAAATTTATTACAAATATACATATATTGCTATATATAATCGAATAGTAGAGGGCTAAAAGTATATACCAATATTTTTTTAATTATTTTTCCCTTAAATAATAAAAAATTAGACATCCTTTTAGAGGGGTTCCATTGCTATATTCAAGAATTTTGGATTTCGCTCCACCCTAATAATAGAATATTACATTAAGTACTAAACATTTTTTGTCCATAATATATTTTCAAGATTGCAATATACTTAATTATAATTTCAAGACTTTTCAATATATACATAAATACTTTTTTATAACAAAAATAACAAGAAGAGACTCTTTTGAAGCATAAAAATATACTTTTGCTCGGCAGCCGTAAGTCTATGGAGTCCATTTCCAATTCACTATAGGTAGACAGTTCAAGAACTTGCATGCAATATTCGATACATTGCCAACTACAATGAATTCAGTCGACCAAATACTGCAATGTAACGAAAATTGCATGCAAGTTCTTGAACCGCCTAAATGGGGCCTTAGTGATGATGTATGTACCTGTATAGCGGGCGCAGCTTGCAGCGGGTCGGTGAAGCAGATCATGCACATGTCGTCGGCGTCCTGGCGCAGCGGCGCCGGCGCGCCGGCCGCGGCACCCGCGCCCGCGCCGCAGTTAAACAGGCACGGCAGGCACGCACGCTCGCCGCGCACGCCGCCGCACGCGTGCCCGCACGCCAGCACGCGCACGCACGCCTCCCGCCCGTGCTCCTAATATGCAAATTTACACTTTTAACTTTACTCGTTTTAAAATGAGTGCAAATATGAATAGATCATTGCTTATTATAATAGAACTGTAGGAATCGAACGATATTTCGTGAGTTATGAAGTTTGATTGACGAATTTACGAAGAACGTCAACCGAAAAGCGCTAGTTACCTGGCACTGATGATCTGCACACACGTTCCCGATAGCGAGCAGGCCGGAGTTGCCTTGCGCGCCGCAGAAGCGGCACGTCCCGGCCAGCGGAGGCGCGCCGCCCGCAGGCTCAGCGCGCGCGCAAGTCTCCACGCCGCGGAACTCGGCCAATGCCTTCAGCGTGCGTCGGTCCACCAGCAACAACAGCCAGAACAGCTTCGCGCGCCCGCACCCCTCGTGGATGTCAATACGGATTGCACTCTCTTCCTCTTTACAAATCTTGATAACAAAACATAAGGGATAAATGGTACCTCTTTTCATAAACTAAAATGGTAGAAATACAAGTGAATCTTACAAATTCTATTGTCAGCAGACAAATATTTCAAGAGTTATTAGAATGCACGTTGTATACCTGTCTGTGATGCGTGCGAGCGGCGCGGTTGAGGTGCAAGAATCGGTCGCACTCGGCGCACAGCGGGCCGCAGACGCGGCACTCCACCACTGCGACGGTGGCGCCGTCGTCGTGGTTCGCGCAGTACGGCCGCGTCTCCCCTGCCGAGTCACGCCCGCGGGACTCACGCGACTCCCCACTGCTGAACGATTAAAAATAATATTACCCCGTGTTATATCTCACTAACCAAATACTAATATTTGAATAGATATTTATCTAACAGCGACAGCGAAGTTGAAGCCAACTAAGAGGATCTTATTTTCAATTAACAAAATGTACACTAAATAATAGGCCTTTTTATCGGCGTCAGATGTTTTAAGTAAAGAGGAGACGTTTTTCATTCGTACATTGACCCGCCTGTTGCTATCTCTATTGCACGTGCATAATTATATTGCTGCCAAGTTCGCACAGTGACATTAACAACCGGCATCATGGACGGGACAGCAATACATATAATTTTGCGCGTGCAATGGAGATAGCAAAACGCAATCAATCAAGGGGTCAATGTACGAAAATCTAAATGGAAAGCGTCTCTGCTTAACTAACCATTATTAAAGTAAAAGTGCCACTGGTTTCTTGGAACTAGAAACACTGGTACCCGATATAATTGACGGCGTGTGGTAATTTTGATAAAAGCATTGTAATTTGAGGAATAGATATAGCACATACATGTCGAGATGCGACTGGTCACAGACACAGAGCGCCGCGAGCGCCATCCAGAGCGTGGGCGCCAGCACGCAGCGTGACGGGTGGCGCTCGGGCTCTGTCACTTGCGCCACGGCGCCCGCCAGCGCCGCCAGTGCGCTGCGCGTCTCCGTGCCCCACGCTGCCGACAGCTTGCCCTGTACCAAGCAATGTACATTATTATAACACTACAAGTGACCAGGTTTCACTCGCCGAACGTTTTATAATCTAGTATTTTGGACCGTGGCGGGACGTCGGTGTCGGTACACTTCTTAAAATATGTTTGATACATCAGTCAAATCTTACAAAAAAAATCTCCTAAAAAAACAATGCGTGATGTAGTTCTGCATTTTTTGTATGGTGTTTGGAGTCCTTGGAGGAATGTGAAACTATGTTTTGCAAGCAAAAAAAGTTGTGCTCTCTGCGTAATTTGTGAAAAACTGCAAAAGTGTTGGACTTTTTTCAGATTTTACAGTTTTATTATAAAACTATGGGCTTTTGGTCCAAACTTGCGATACAATGTTGAAAGTATATTCAATTTGGAACAATTTAAGTCCATAAACAGCGCCGTATGTCAAATAGTTCTTGAGATATGGGCCTTAAAAAAAGGGTATGTTTTTCCTTGAATGATTTTTTTCGGATTTGCTATATTTTAAGACAAATATCGGCACAAACGCTCATGCTATGAGGTATATTGCAATGAACAAAGTTGTAGCAAATTTAATTACCTTTCATTTAAGTGTAAGAAAGGGTCAGTAAGTCTTACAGATCTCTAGTTATCGTAAAAAATGAAATTGCTATAATGGGGAAGGCAACTAATGTATTGTATAAGGCATTGTCAAAATCCCTTCAAAAGGGAGTATCATCGTCGAGAATGCAATCTACGATTATTTTTACCGGTATTCCCCGATAGCAGCAGAGCAATGTCAGAGATCAACCATTTTTAAAATGCACTCACCTCTGAAGCACTTCATTCATTCAGTAATGCAATCAAGATACCATCTGTAGTTTGGCTTGTTTCTCGGCCCCACTTTTTAATGATCAAACGAATTTACCTGTACGTGAAGTTCGATCATAATTATATGAGTAGCTTCATTCGACGCGATTTGTTTACATATTGTAGCTGAGCTCCACATCACAGCCTTGCACGGATATTTAAAGTAGGGAGATTTTAAAATCCCCTACTGGCAACACTCAACAACACCCTGCACCGTACCCCTGGTCCGATCTTCATTTTTTTTTTTTGTAGGGAAGGGATATTTGGGAGGGTTATTATTAATCGCGTCGAATGAAGCTACTCATATAATTATGATCGAACTTCACGTACAGGTAAGTTCGTTTGATCATTAATTATATTTCCTAGCTTCATTGTTAGCGATTTGTTTACATATTGTAGGATGTTGAGAGAAAAATATTAAGACTAAAAAACAAGAAAATTATTTTAAAATTTTATTACGAAACGAAAAGGGTCTAACTTATTCACATTTAACATTATTAAATTTATTAATCAATGTAAAGTGGTATGTTGGTGCAGGAAAGAATTGCTTGAGCAAATTGATTTTTGTGATCGATTACAATTTCCCGATTATAGAATCTGGCAAACACGGAGGATGACGCACTCCAACCCGCGGTTTAACGTAACCCATCTAAACGTACGCCGAGAGAATTGGCTTTGGATGTAGCCGCATGCCTGGTACTATGTGTACCAAATATGGCAGTATCTAAACCACTTTGTTTTAGTGTATCTTTAATCCAATGGCTTAAACGCTGGGACGATAATTTTGAGTAAGGTTTCCTATAACTTATGAATAAGTTATTATGATCGCCTGATCGCAAAGACCTGTTTTATTAATATAAGAAATCAAACATCTCGCTGGACATATACTCGGATTTTGATCAAAAAATGGCAATTTTAATAAAGGTTGTGTTGAATTTAACCGAGATGTTTTTATTGGATCTGGTATCTTAATTAAGACCTCTGCATTCTCTACAATATTAATATTATTTAATTTAATCAAAGTTAAAGTTTGCACTCTATGTGCTGTTACGAGTGCCAATAATGTTGACAACTTTTTTGATAAGCTTTCTAAATCAAGTGAATCATTGGGCCATTTATTAGACAAATAACGTAAAACAATACCACGATAAATCATATTTTGGGGCCGTTGGTCTAAGACGAAATACTCCTTTCATGAATCTTTTAATTCGCTCGTTTCTAAGATCTGACGTACCTATCAATAAAGAGACTGCGGACTTATGCGAATTTATTGTGCCATATTGAGCACCATTTTCATAAATAAATGCTAAAAAATGTATTATATCGGGAATAGTTGGTTTAAGATAATCAATACCATGATTTTTACAGTAATTTAACCAATTTCTTAAGCAACTATCATATTGCTTGTAAGTTTTTTCTGAAAGTGATGACATTATAATCTCTATAGATTTATCATTTAATGATTTTTGTGATAACGATTTCCGGACAATTTCACGGCAACCAATGTAAGGGTCTTGTTCAAGTTGTGGGACAATCTGAAAGGAGATTTTAAAAAGTTAGAATTTGGTTCAAATTGTATAAAATTGGAAATGGCAATTTTTCGCAACACTGGGAACCACGGCTGAGTAGGCCAATATGGCACAACTAAAATTCCTACGGCTTTATCTAATATAATTTTTGTAAGGTTTTTAATATGATGGAAAAAGGTGGAAATGCGTAAAAGAACGTATTTTTCCATGTGATTGTAAATGCATCTACTGCCCAGGCTTCCGGGTCATTCTTCCATGACACGTACCTGGAGCACTTAGCGTTACTACGACTTGCAAACAAATCTATTGTAGGATTGCCATAAGTATTTACAATCACTTGAAAAGCCTCATCACACAACTCCCATTCGGTATCAGTAAACTGTTTACGCGAAAGATGGTCTGCCTCTATATTATCATGAGTATTTATGTATGACGCAAACAGTATTATTTTTCTGTCTTCGCACCATTGCCATATGTCACGAGATATGCGATTTAAGTGTGGGTATTGATGCTCCCCATACGATTGATACAAGAAATAGCAGTAACATTATCAATCCTTAGTAACAATTCACAATTTAACACATGTTTTGCAAAGGTTTTCAAACCTAAAAATGCTGCTATTCATTCTAAGCTATTTATATGCATATCTTTTTCATTTTCTTTCCAAAAACCGTGAACTTCCTGACCATTACAAAATGCCCCAAACCCGCTTGAAGAAGCATCTGAAAATATCTCTAATCTAAATTTATTAAATTTAAAAGGATTGTTGGAGCCTATGTTGTCAATCCACCAATTAAAATAATTCTTAAATTTACTAGGCAATGAAATTATTTGATCATAATTAGGGTTTTCTAAAAGACAAAGATATTTATGCCTTTCAAATTGTTTAGTGTACAGCCATCCATATTGGACGGCTGGACAGGCAGATGTTAAAAGTCCGATAAATGCGGCAAAGTCGCGTAATTTGCATTTCGTAAGTGATTTAAATTTAATTAATTGATCAAATATTTTAGATTTTTTATTCTCAGGGAGACTAAGTGTCATATTGACCGAATCAAATATAAAACCTAAGAATTTGCATTGCTGTTTCGGTATTAAACAACTTTTATCTACATTAATTATGAACCCAAGTTTTTGAAGCAAATTTTTAGTAAATGTGATATTTTGCTGACATTCTAAATAAGTTCTACCAAAACAAAGTATATCGTCCAGGTAAATTACCAACATATAACCATTTGATCTCAAGTTTTCAATTACAGGTTTAAGCAGTTTTGTGAAAACATATGGTGCTGTGCATAAACCAAAAGGCAATACATTAAATTTATATAATGTGTTATTATATTTAAACCGAAGAAACCGTTATGATCTTCATGGACTGGGATTAAAAAATAAGCGTCTTTCAAATCAATTGATGCCATGAAACAATTTTTGGTTATTAGTTTTGAGGCTGTCCTATAATCCCCCATTTTAAAATGTTGAGGTTTTATAAATTTATTCAAACGTTTTAAATTTAATATAAACCTTTTGTCGCCATTTGGTTTAGGCACGAGAAATATGTTTGATAAAAATTCGTTATCTACGTGATTACATTCTGAGATAGCTTGCATATTTAACAACGAAGTTATTGCATTTGAAAATTCAGTATGCTCAATCTCTGACTTCGGGTACACGCTTGGAGCATCAGGACGAGAAGGTGTACAAGTAAAAGGAATCTTATATCCTTGCAACCACGACAAAACGGTCTCATCGTCAGTAATTTGTTCCCACTGTGGCAAAAAATATTTAAGACGACCGGCATAGGCTACCTCTACATCTATCGTCTCCTGCTCCTCCAGGCCGCTGGTCGCTCCGCTGTCCCCCTTCGTTGAGAGCCGTGACGCGGTTCGCTGCGTTGTGACTGGCGACTCCTCCCGTAGTAGTAGCCTGCTTTCGGTATTATCTTCCGAGGCATCGTCTTCCAGTTTAAACGATTATTTCCGTTGTTGCGATTCGCTTTTACGAAGTTGTTTATATGAAATTTGTTAGAAGGATAATTTTTTGCTTGTTTAAGGTCGGCTCCAGACAGTTTTATTGTTTTTGCAGATTTTAATTTTTCTGATACATTGTCTCCAAACAAAAACTTGTTGCGCTTGGTTTCGCTAAGCACATCCTTCATATCAGGATTAATCGCTGAAATGACGAATCCACGCCTTGTTTTCGTATCCGAACAATGGCTGTCACATAAAAGCCTGCACGCGTCGCTAATTGGCTTCAAAATCTTGGTGTGTTGTTCTTTAGCAATTATCAACTCGGCTGCTTGATTCAGAGCCGCAATTGCTATGCAACCTGATTTGGTTTTGCCATAATAGCGTTGTCTCGTTTCACCAAATTATCCGCTAATGCTGCCTTTACCTCAGGATTCAACAATGGCGCAACTAGTAAATCACAATTTTCAGGAATAAGATAGGCTTCGGTTAATTTATCTTTCGTCTCTTTGACTAATCCTTTATCTAGGATTTCTTGCCATCTCGATGCTAAATCTTTATGTGTCGGTTTTCCCATTTTGATTTCTGATTTTGGTGCGTCACCTAATACTTCTAGAATATAAAAAGAAAAAAATATTTTTTGAGGGTAGGTTGACACAAGATTGCGTTGTATTTTAAACCGATTTATTTTTGTTAATGCTTGAAATGTCTGGCGTTTTATCAAATAAGGAACAATAAAAGAAATAAACTCACCTTCATTTTCATGATCAGAATAAACTATTCTTTTTCGCTTGGAATTTCGCAGTAATTGTAATTCCAGTAATGCAATCTTCCTTTTGATACTGTCATTGCTTTCACAACTTTTTCGTTTCGACATGGTTAATAACAGTTCTTGAAATAATTTATTTAAAATCTTGCGACGTGCGAAGGCTATGAGCACGGAAGCACAGAATGTGAAGATCGGACCAGGGGTACGGTGCAGGGTGTTGTTGAGTGTTGCCAGTAGGGGATTTTAAAATCTCCCTACTTTAAATATCCGTGCAAGGCTGTGATGTGGAGCTCAGCTACAATATGTAAACAAATCGCTAAGAATGAAGCTAGGAAATATAATTGGTTGTAGCCATAGATCCCACGATGCCGATTCCGATTTAACAATTTGTTATTGTTTTGAAATTGTTTTGATACGACTTTGACGATAGTTCACGGTAATTGGCGTGGTAACCATAACAAATTCTTAAATCAGAATGGGCATCGTGGGATCTATGGCTACAACCAAAAAGTGGGGCCGAGAAACAAGCAAAACTACAGATGGTATCTTGATTTCATTACTGAATGAATGAAGTCCTTAAGGGGGGGCTGCATTTTAAAAATGGTTGATCTCCGCCATCGCGCTGCTGCTATCAGGGAAAACCGGTAAAAGCTAATCGTAGATTGCGTTCTCGTCGATGGTACTGCCTTTTGTAGGGATTTCGACTATGCCTTAAACCAGCGGTCGGCAACCTTTTAGCAGCCAACGTTAGTTTAGTTTAGTTTAGTTAACGGAGGTGACGCGGGCCGTACTTTGTTAATATTTATGACTTTATGAGACATTGTCGTTTGTCACTATTACATACAAAATAGCCAAGGCGCCTCTCGGGCCGCAAGTGACAGTTTCGCGAGCCGCATGCGGCCCGCGGGCCGAAGGTTGCCGACCGCAGCCTTAAACAATACATTAGTTGCCTTCCTCATTATAACAATTTCTTTTTTTTTACGATACCTAGAGAACTGTAAGACTTACTGACCCTTTCTTACACTTAAATGAAAGGTAATTAAATTAGCTACAACTTTGTTTATTGCAATTTACCTCATAGCATGAGCGTTTGTGCCGATATTTGTCTTAAAATATAGGAAAAACGAAAAAATTCATTCAAGGAAAAAAATACCCTTTTTTTAAGCCCCATATCTCAAGAACTATTTGACATACGGCGCTGTTTATGGACTTAAATTGTTCCAAATTGAATATACTTTCAACATTGTATCGCAAGTTTGGACCAAAAATCCATAGTTTTATAATAAAACTATAGAAAGAAGTCCGAATTTTTTGCAGGTTTTCGAAAATTACGCAGACAGCACAACTTGTTTTTGCTTGCAAAACATAGTCCCACATTCCTCCAAGGACTCCAAACAATATGCAAAAAATACAGAACTACATCACGCATTGTTTTTTTATTGTAAGATTTGACCGATCTATGATGCCCTCAAACGAAGCAAGAGACCGTTTATTAACTTAATTTAGGTGTGTTTGACGGCGGGCTTAGTCGAGACTCTAAGACTGATTTAACTGCTTGGACAGTTGCTCTTCAATTCAAAGGAAATTTAAATAAAAACCCAACATGTAAAATCACCTCGCTCTGTCCAATAGTAATTAGTGTAATTACGCAGATAAACGTGGCTCTAACGTACGGGGCACGCCATGAAAGACCTAAACCTAAAATATGATTAGTACGTTTGAGTTTCTGATTTATTAATGGCTAAATATACTATGCCTCATTAATTATTGGTGGTTGTACTAAACATTGCAAAGGAAAGGTCCAATTAGTAAAAGTATAAACCTCAGCCATGTCAGTTAGCAGCTTAGCGACTAGGTGCGCGTGCTTCTTGGTGGTGTCGCCGCGCATGAACCACGGCACCTGCGGCGCGGGCGCCACGCTGCCGCCCAGCGTGGCCGCGCCCGCCGCGCCCGCCGCGCCCGCCGCACCCGCCGCACCCTTCACCTTCACCTGCAGCGTGATCGCCTTGCCCAGGTAGCACACCAGGTGCTCTACCAGTGTCACCCTACAATAAAATCATGACCTATAAATAAAATGTCTACATCTATACACTACGGTCGCTCATGCAAAATTTGAAAAACTGTTTTTATCTTACAGTACTACTTAACTCAATGAAAGCATTCTTCACTGGAACAGACTTGTATTTGTTTTGTTTCATTTGATTTTAAAACAAAACCAATTTAGTCCTATTTCAATTCTGATTCATACTACACTGATATTTTATATTGCATGGTGGGCCGCTAGAGTACGAAATATATTAGATACGAGTGATATAAATACAATGTAATAAACTACACAGATTAAGTCTAGTAGATACAGAAACTGAGAATATTAAATACCTTGCTGTTAAATCGTTGCCGTAGTTTACAGCTGCTAACATTTTCTGTGGCGGTATTTCTATAATAATTCTCCTTAATAAAGATATAACCTGAAACAGAGATGTACAGTTTATTATACGACTCGTCATATATTGACGTTATATGCTAAAAATAGTAAATATTTGTATAATTAATGTAAGTGCTTACTTGTCTTTGAACTCTTTCACTGCCGGTGTGTAGAAGCGAAAGCAAGTCCGAAAGCAGCTCCGTTCGTTGAGCGAGATGAGCACGCCCAACGGCACTTCCGCTCAAAGCAAGAAGCTGCAATCAAATAACACTGTTAATATTCTTCACTGATATCATTATTGTTGTTATTGATTGAGTCCGTGATTCAATGCTAGATCCTCGAACCCTACACACACGTCATAAACACATATAGTTCCCAACAAATAAAGTCACGCACGTACTTAGGCCAGTACGCTCTTGAAGTAACTGTAATCAACATCCTCCTAGCGTTGTCCCGGCATTTTGCCGCGGCTCACTTTGATAACGTGTTGTGATAAGCGTTCGGCTCAGTGTTGAAGTAACTATTTCGAGTAGGCGAATATAGTGCACCTAAAAGTCCTGCGCTTATGACTGCCTAGTGCAAATAGACAGACGCAGACATCGATACTTCTCAAGCGCTAAACGTGTATGCGCAACGTGTTCACTTATGATTTCTCTTTCTGATGTTATAACACACGGAATATCGTTCATGCAAGAATAGCCGACTATATGGTATGGAGGCAGACCAGAGAGAGCATCTCGAAGCAGTAGTTGTCCTGGTGGTGGTGCGGCTGGGGCGCGTCCCCCGCGCTCTCCGCCTCGGCGCACAGCAGAGCCGTCTCCCAGTCGTCGCGCGCGCGGGCTGCCTCGCACCCGATGGCGCACACTATGTGCGCCATCACCTGCGTACACACAAACAATCATAGTAATGTATACCTGGTTGACATTTTCTGAGGTGATTTTTTGGACTTAAACCTTAATCTGTTAAACAAAGCCTTTGTTTCTTTAATGCAGAGTGGTGAGCTCCCATCTTCGGCACGTGTCTGAAGACTCTGAAGCAACAATGTCGTTTAAAAAGCAACTATCGTGATAATATTAAGGTTAAAATTTATGTAACAGCGCATTCGATCACCCGGCCGCATGCAGGTAAATTCTATTGGAGATAACAAAACTGACAAAAGTTTCATGAATTTGGTCGAGCATTTTCATTTCTATTGTGAGGTAAGTATACTGAAATATTACACATTTAAGCATATGACTTATATTTAATTTCGAGTCGCACCACCGTGTCCAATTGTTATATGGCAGGTTTTGGACTCTATTGATAATACTATAATTTTACTAAATGCACTAGCTACTTTATACTGCCTTCATACGACACAAAGAAGAACTTAACAAGCATGAGAAGTAAAACCTCTTATTATTGCCTATTTATATCCAAATTAATAATATCAGGGGACAACCTGTAGACAACCCATTCGTAAATAATATCATAAACTCATATCTTCCTACTGAAATGTAGGTATACAGAATAATAAGTGTTATAGAGGAAGAGTGTCGAGGATGGTAGGTGGGCATGGTTCACCTGACGCTGTAGTGAGGTGAGCTTGTGTCCGGCGAAGAGGATGCCGACGACGTGCTCGCGCAGGTCGCTGTCGTCGGCGAGCGCCTCCTCGGCCGCCGGCGCCTCGCCGCCCGCCTCGCTGCTGCTCTGCTCCCACTCCAGTAGTTTACCGAACACCTGTACAAAACGGCGCTCAGTAAAGGTAGATTGCTCCAAACCATCTGTCACCGTTAAAACTTTTCCAAAATTTTATTGCATGGGAAGTTCCCCATGTTCTAATCCCCCCATCTCCGTTCTGCCACGGTGGGACTAGACGCGGACTTACGTTACTCTGCCACTGATTCGCACTAAACGCTACGCATCCAGCTTTATTATGCGAACGCCTAAGAAGCGGAACTCACTTGCTGCAAATCGATTACCAATCCACTATAACTTGATCTTTTTAAAACGAGCGTGTATAATCTTTAAGGTAAGCATGTTCTATCTTAGACTGCATCGACACTTATCATCAGGTGAGATTCTCAAATGCAAGGTTCACAGTTCACTGCTGAGTGACGTTGATCAGTCCGACAATTGGGGTTGGTCCAACTGGCGCATAGTAAGGGATCGCTAATGTTACTGGAATCCAGCTTAAATAACTGCTAATAAAATATCGTGATCCCAATTATGACAGTCAACTAGTCAAAGAAACTGGTCTATCGTCTATCGTCTATCTGTGCCAAACGTAATTTTTTGACAACCATAGTTATCGCATATGTACAGAGCCGTTCAGCGCCATCAACATTAGCTGCCTTGAGACAGTAATTTACTTTTCTCAAAAATGGACGGCAAAGTCGACTTTGCCGTTTAAAAAATAGGTCGCGAAGCGCGTAGTTTATGGTCAGCCAAAAATTAAAAAGTTAAAAACATTGCAGTCTCGATTTTGGGACTGCAATGTTGCATACAAATTCCATTATTTGTCGAGTTCCAAACTTTTTAAAAGTTGAAATGGCCATATCAAATGAAGGCACAGGCCCATTAAACAGCCAAACAGATAATTAGTACCGCGACTATTTAGCTGTCTCAAATAGGTTGGCGTATTTTCGGCAGAAAAATACGCTTCTATTTTTTTATAAAAAAAATAAAAAGGCGGCAAAGCTAATTTTTTCAATTGTTTCTACTTTTTTCTGTGAAAATATATACGTAAGAACGTTGCTTTTGTAAAATATTTCTATGATATTTATATTTCTTGCACCATTTTTGAGAAAAGCACTATATATGACTCGGCTGGAAGGCTACTTGCTGGCTTCGGATTCAATTAAACGGACTCCCAAGGTCGTCCGTTTAAAACGAATCCTCAGCCTGCAAGTAGCTACTTCCGAGCCTCGACAATAATGTACTAATGTTATACAGTTGCATTGCGATAGGTATAGTGAACCTGTGAGGTAAGAAGTCTGAAGACGCGCAGCGTGTCGGCCTCTGCGAGCGCGTGCAGGACCGCGGCGGGCGATGCAGGCGGCGCGGGCGCGGGGGCAGGCGCACCCAGCACGCGCAGCTGCCGCACGCGTACCGCCGCCTCCGGCCCGCGCAGCTCGCAGCGCACACGCACGCCGCCGCTGGACGCGCCTGACAACATGCATGACTGCATTAAAACTTGTAATTTAAAAAGCACGGCAAAGTTATAATGTTAAACACTGTAAATAAAAAAAACCGGACAAGTGCGAGTTGGACTCGCCCACCGAGGGTTCCGTACTTTTTAGTATTTGTTGTTATCGCGGCAACAGAAATACATCATCTGTGAAAATTTCAGCTGTCTAGCTATCACAGATCACGAGATACAGCCTGGTGACAGACGGACGGACGGACAGCGGAGTCTTAGTAATAGGGTCCCGTTTTACCCTTTGGGTACGGAACCCTAAAAAGCGCTGGTGGCCTTGGCCTAGCGGTTAGAGCGTGCGACTTTCAATCCGGAGGTCGCGAGTTCAAACCCCGGCTCGTACCAATGAATTTTTCGGAATTTATGTACGAATTATGATTTGATATTTACCAGTTGCTTTTCGGTGAAGGCAAACATCGTGAGGAAACCGGACTAATCCCAATAAGGCCTAGTTTCCCCTCTAGGTTGGAAGGTCAGCTGGCAGTCGCTTTCGTAAAAACTAGTGCCTACGTCAAATCATGGGATTAGTTGTCAAGCGGACCCCAGGCTCCCATGAGCCGTGGCAAAATGCCGGGATAACGCGAGGAAGAAGAAGAAGATACATACATATCGATATTACACAAGATAGTGTTAGGATTATGTAAAGGAGTTGCTCTTTACTTACGCGGCAACGTATAACAAAGCCATGCAGCCGACTTGGAATCCATTTCCATATCTTGCATGTGAAACAGTTCGCTAGATCCACCGCTATACAGGAACGATACTAACAAGGTTTTATTCTGCGAACAAAAATGCATAACTATTAACCAAATGACAGTTTCGTACATTTTCATTTTATCCAATTGTAATTATACATAATCGCAGTTAAACACTAGCGCTTACGTTCTGGGGGCCAAACCAAGATGACAATCAATCAATCAATCGTATATCGACGAACGCCAAAGAAAATATTATAACTTCCATAGACTCAATTACTTCCAAAAATGTAAACTTCTAAAAACCAAAAACCTTGACGCCTTTGATAGGAACTGGTGGGAGACGGGTAAAACCCGGATACGTGGAAAGGGAGGAGGGAGGCCTTTGCCCAGCAGTGGGACACTCTAGGCTCATATAAATAAATAAATATGTATAATGTGTCGTGATCATACCACGGTGTCCCTGGTATTGTCAACATGCAGGCAGACGATGTAGGGGCGGTCGGGCGGCGCGGGCGCGGGCGCGGGCAGCGCCACCTGCACCCACTTGGCCTTGTTGCGGTCCTCGTCGCCCGACTCCCAGAAGGTCTCGGTGCTGCCGTCGGTGAGCGCGCCCGCCATGCCCTGCCGCGACGACACGCTCACGTCACACCAGCCTGTCACGTCGCCGCAACTCCATACAAAGTTATCCTGCAAGGATTATTAAGAGCGCTATTACATTTCGGCGTTGAGCGAGTTTAGGTATTTTACGCGCTGCGGCAGGCCGTGCGAGCTCAGTATGCCGATCCCTTCTACCACACTCGCACTACAATGATGGATTAAACATTCTTGATCCTTCGCGAAGCATATTGAAATCAACCATAACAACACTAACTGTACTTAACTTTTAAAGTTCTAAAACTGTTATTTGGTAAGTACGAAAATACTAAATGCAGTGCAAATGTACATAGGGGCTGTTCATAAATTACGTCATCTATTTTTGACGATTTTTGACCCCCCCCCCCCCCCCCACCCCTCAAATCATCCAAAAATCAAGCTTCGGATGAATCTGTTTCCTCCTACGTCATGTTACCATCATCCGATGTCCAGACCCCCCCCCCCCCCCACTCCTCCCATTTGAAACGACGTAATTTATGAATAGCCCCATACTCGTACTTATGAAGGTAATCGCCATCGAGTAATATTCGAAAGAAATTATAGGTACCTACTCGCTTATTTACATGTTTCGTCATTGCATTTGGTACCTATAGGTTGTAAAGTTTGTATCAACGAGGGTTTAAAAACGAACTGGTACTGAGGATCTGATGATGATTAAGGTGGTCACGGATACCAATCAACCATGTAGTAACATGATTAGGCTCGTTTGATTCGTCTCAACAAGATCTTTGACACTGAAGATACACAGGGTCTGATGATGGAGCTGGAAGGTGGCCGCGGGTACCAGTCTATCATGTAACTAAACAACTTCGTGTTTGGGCTCGTTTGATTCGTCTCAACAAGATCTTTGACACAAGACAGTACTCAGGGTCTGATAATGGAGCTGGAAGGTACCATTACCAATCAACCATGCAACTAAACCACATCGTGTTTAGGATCGTTTGATTCGTCTCAACAAGATCTTTGACACTAGGTGATACTCAGAGTCTGATGATGGAGCTGGAAGGTGGTCACCGGTACCAATCAACCATGCAACTAAACCACTTCGTGTTTAGGCTCGTTTTATTCGTTTCAACAAGATCTTTGACACAAGATAGTACTCAGGGTCTGATGTTGGAGCCGGAAGGTGGTCACCGGTACCAATCAACCATTCAACTAAACCACTTCGTGTTTAGGCACGTTTTATTCATCTCAACAAGATCTTTGACACAAGGTAGTACTCAGGGTCTGACGATGGAGCGCGAAGGTGGCGACGGGTACCTGTCTATCATCATCAGCTCCATCATCAGACCCTGAGTAGTATCTTATGTCAAACATCTTATTGCGACGAATCAAACGAGCCCAAACACGAAGTGGTTCAGTTACATGGTAGACTGGTACCCGTGGCCACAGTCCAGCTCCATCATCAGACCCTGAGTACTAACTTGTGTCAAAGATCTTGTTGCGACAAATCGAACGAAGCCAAACACGAAGTGGTTTAGTTGCATGGTTGATTGGTACCGGTCACCACCTTCCGGATCCATCATCAGACCCTCAGTACTACCTTGGGTCAAAGATCTTGTTGCGACAAATCAAACGAGCCCAAACACGAAGTGGTTCAGTTACATGGTAGACTGGTACCCGTGGCCACCTTCCAGCTCCATCATCAGATCCTGAGTACTATCTTGTGTCCAAGGTCTTGTTGAGACGAATCAAACGAGCCTAAACACGAAGTGGTTTAGTTGCATGGTTGATTGGTACCGGTGACCACCTTCCGGCTCCAACATCAGACCCTGAGTACTATCTTGTGTCAAAGATCTTATAGAAACGAATAAAACGAGCCTAAACACGAAGTGGTTTAGTGGCATGGTTGATTGGTACCGGTGACCACCTGCCGGCTCCATCATCAGACCCTGAGCACTATCTTGTGTCAAAGATCTTGTTGAGACGAATCAAACGAGCCTAAACACGAAGTGGTTTAGTTGCATGGTTGATTGGTACCGGTGACCACCTTCCGGCTCCATCATCAGACCCTGAGTATTATCTTGTGCCAAAGATCTTGTTGAGACGAATCAAACGAGCCCAAACACGAAGTGGTTTAGTTGCATGGTTGATTGGTACCGGTGACCACCTTCCGGCTCCATCATCAGACCCTGAGTACTATCTTAAGTCAAAGATCTTGTTGAGCCGAATCAAACGAGCCCAAACACGAAGTGGTTTAGTTGCATGGTTGATTGGTACCGGTGACCACCTTCCGGCTCCATCATCAGACCCTGAGTACTATCTTGTGTCAAAGATCTTGTTGAGATGAATCAAACGAGCCTAAACACGAAGTGGTTTAGTTGCATGGTTGATTGGTACCGGTGACCACCTTCCGGCTCCATCATCAGACCCTGAGTATTATCTTGTGCCAAAGATCTTGTTGAGACGAATCAAACGAGCCCAAACACGAAGTGGTTTAGTTGCATGGTTGATTGGTACCGGTGACCACCTTCCGGCTCCATCATCAGACCCTGAGTACTATCTTAAGTCAAAGATCTTGTTGAGACGAATAAAACGAGCCTAAACACGAAGTGGTTTAGTTGCATTGTTGATTGGTACTGGTGACCACCTTCCGGCTCCATCATCAGACCCTGAGTACTATCTTAAGTCAAAGATCTTGTTGAGCCGAATCAAACGAGCCCAAACACGAAGTGGTTTAGTTGCATGGTTGATTGGTACCGGTGACCACCTTCCGGCTCCATCATCAGACCCTGAGTACTATCTTGTGTCAAAGATCTTGTTGAGATGAATAAAACGAGCCTAAACACGAAGTGGTTTAGTTGCATGGTTGATTGGTACCGGTGACCACCTTCCGGCTCCATCATCAGACCCTGAGTACTATCTTGAGTCAAATAAATACATATAGAATGTCAGGTCGTTTCAAATATTTTTTCTCAAAAATGGACGGCAAAGTCGACTTTGCCGTCTAAAAAATAGGTTGCGAAGCGCTTAGTTTATGGTCAGTCAAAAATTAAAAAGTTAAAAACATTGCAGTCTCGATTTTGGGACTGCAATGTCGCATACAAATTCCATTATTTGTCGAGATCCAAACTTTTTAAAAGTTGAAATGGCCATATCAATTGAAGGCACAGGCCCTTTGAACAGCCAAACAGATGATTAGTGCCGCGACTATTTAGTTGTCTCAAATAGGTTGGCGTATTTTCGGCAGAAAAATACACTTCTATTTTTTTATTAAAAAAATAAAAAGGCGGCAAGGGCTTTCTTCTGTGAAAATATATACGTAACAACGTTGCTTTTGTAAAATATTTCTATGATATTTATATTTCTTCCACCATTTTTGAGAAAAGCACTATATATGACTCGGCTGGAAGGCTACTTGCTGGCTTCGGATTCAATTAAACGGACTCCCAAGGTCGTCCGTTTAAAACGAATCCTCAGCCTGCAAGTAGCTACTTCCGAGCCTCGACAATAATGTACTATTAATCCTGTCCGGTAGTTTATTAAACTGTACCATTATAAATTATAATACTATAAAAACAGTGCTAGGATCAAAGTCTCTCGTTGCGGTTTACACGCACACAGTATAGCGTTTTACACGGCGCCCGCCGCACACAATGATAAAAAACCTCGTCGTCGCCGTTGAAAATGTGCGGAGCCGACCGACACACGTCCTGCCTCTACAAGCTCTGCCGCGGCACTGAGCTGGCGCAGCGCGCGTCATCGGTAATATAGAGTAGTTTTCAAAAAATTGCCAAAAAATTATAGTAGAATTTCATAAACACTAATGTATACCAACAGTATAAGCAAACGTTGCAGATTGCTTGAGTATGAAAATGACTTCGATATTAAGTAGATTTTCGTAGGAATTGACACTTGTTTCGGAGAGAAAATCGAGTTCGTTTTACTTTGATTTTCTCTTTCTCAAAGGTATGTAGGAAAAATATAGTTTGATATGCCTAAAGTACAGGGTATTAGTAATACAAAATAGCCAGGTTTAGCAGAGTAAAATTCTCAACATTTCCAAATAAGAGCTCGCCATTCAGTGCTTCACGGGGTTTTTCGGAAACGACCATCAGAAAAAAAATCATTACTAATTTAATAAGTCCTTTTTCTAATATTTACAACGATATTTATAAAGATAAGAAGACGCTTTTACTGGAACAAGCACTCATTGTTTCTAATAATGAGCGCAAAGTCCTGAATTTCGTCGACTAGTATCATCAATTTTGCATTATTTCGACTTTTCTTGTAAGAGCGCTCTTAAGGGGTGCACTATACTGTTATGCTTGTATTTCATACCAAACTATACCCTATGTAGTTGCCATAAGGTACCTTTTAAGATGGAAAACAACCATTAGTTACACCAATATCAGCCTGCTTCTCTTAGCTGTCATATATTCAACCCACTTTCTCTGTAAAAATTTAAGGTTCTAATACATCTAATATTAGACAAACATTTGACGCCAAAATTATTACACTTATTAGTATAGTTATTGTTATTACATATAACATCGGATAGAGTAAATGGAAGTTTTCAAAAAATATTGTATACCTATCCAATTAGCGTGAGTAGTTAAGAAAAATTAATCGCTTGAGCGATTGAGGATGATGCATACCTTCTGAAGATAGCTATGAAAGCTCTCGTGTAAAGCGCCGAGGACGCCTTCTTCGTAAACTCCGTCTTCAGAGTGCGACAATATCTTGCTGATCACACTAAAAACTTGCGATCTGATTCCGAGCAGCATTAAGAGATCACAAGACAAACATTTAACAGATGTGCGCATAAACAGGGCATATGATACTTTTTCTCAAAAATGGACGGCAAAGTCGACTTTGCCGTTTAAAAAATAGGTTGCGAAGCGCGTAGTTTATGGTCAGTCAAAAATTAAAAAGTTAAAAACATTGCAGTCTCGATTTTGGGACTGCAATGTTGCATACAAATTCCATTATTTGTCGAGTTCCAAACTTTTTAAAAGTTGAAATGGCCATATCAAATGAAGGCACAGGCCCATTAAACAGCCAAACAGATAATTAGTACCGCGACTATTTAGCTGTCTCAAATAGGTTGGCGTATTTTCGGCAGAAAAATACACTTCTATTTTTTTATTAAAAAAATAAATGGGCGGCAAAGCTAATTTTTTCAATTGTTTCTACTTTTTTCTGTGAAAATATATACGTAAGAAAGTTGCTTTTGTAAAATATTTCTATGATATTTATATTTTTTGCACCATTTTTGAGAAAAGCACTATATATGACTCGGCTGGAAGGCTACTTGCTGGCTTCGGATTCAATTAAACGGACTCCCAAGGTCGTCCGTTTAAAACGAATCCTCAGCCTGCAAGTAGCTACTTCCGAGCCTCGACAATAATGTACTATTATTGAATTTTCTGCACACTACATATAAAAATAAACGGACATAAAGCTAGTTATTATCCTACAATTTCTTTTCTTTAAATTTTAAATTTTTATTCGACTTTTTTATTACTAGTTAACGGATTATGTTAAGTTACAACAGGTCAGTTAAACATCAGAGTAAGTATAATAGTAATTTCACCTGTGTAGGAACGCTCTGTCATGCGGCGAGTAGTGCAGCGCCCAGCATCGCACAGCCTGCAGAGAGGCGGCGCTGGCCGGCGGCAGCGCGGGTGCGAGCGCGCTCACCGAGCCCAGGAATCCGTGGAGCGCAGCGCGCGCGCCGCGCGCCGCCCTCCCGCCCGGGCACAGCGCGCACGCCGACGCCGTCGCCGCCGCCGCCGCCGTGCGTGTTACCTCGGCGCCACCGGCCTGATGCAACGAATATTATAACTGATAATTCCATTCAGCCTCATACTCAGTAAATAATAGTTATTTTCACCACACCAGGTACCAATTTCACCACGGTGACAGGTGCGACAATTGTAAAACATCACTGTT